>NC_034411.1:44835098-44917334 GCF_002078875.1 Numida meleagris | reverse complement strand
TCGGTCAGCACCTGTGGGATAGGCATCCAAGTGGCCTCACACTGAAACCTAATCAAAGGGAGGCCAAATTATCTAGGACGTAAATGAGGCATAAGTTGTCTCGGAAAAAGTAGGGAGTCACTTACTAGGGAGATCTCTAAAACTATCCCACACAGGTCAGTTATCCCTCGTACTGAACTGGAAGGTATCTATAACTGACTTGAGTTCAGCTAGTCCTTCAAAAGTTTTATAGCTAAAAAATTAGCTAAAATAGTTTTTAGCTACAAAAACGTATTTCAGTTACTTCAAGTATTCACTCACAGTGTCTTTTGTCACCCTTTATGACCAGTATCTAGTATACATCCTAACTAAAGAGTGCTTCAGTCTTGTACTCACCCCAGTGTATGCATCTATCAGTTTGAGCAGTAGGGATGGGAGCAGCCCAGTGGAAATCCTGTGTAAGTTTACTTTGTAACTTGGTAAGCCCCTAGTCAAACCATGCACGAAAGAGTCAAATATTTTGTAGAGCTTTCCCTGATTTTTCCTGAAGGCTTGTTTTTAGCCTTATTATCACATGTGAAAACAGTCCTAGAGTTTATTTCTGGCAGATATCCTGCCTATGTAAACAAACCTGCTGGGCAATTCTGGAAAATCTGTGGGGCACAAGTCTAGCAGCAGAGCCAGACAGCTTAATGGATTTTACTTTAGGGTAGAAGAGGCTGGGAAAAGGGATATCATAGAATCAGAATGGTTTGGGTTGGAAGAGGCCTTTAATATCATCTAGTTCCAAACCCCCACTATTGGCATGGACACTTCCCTCTAGACCAGGTTGCTCACAGCCCCATCCAGCCTGGCCTTGAATGCCTCCACGGAGTGGGTGTTCACATCTTCACCAGGCAACCTGTTCCAGTGTCTCTCCACCTTCACAGTAAATAATTTCATCCTAAAATCTAGTCTAAATCTACCCTTTTCCAGTTTAAAACCATTTCTCCTCATCCTGACACTTCATTGTCTAATAAAAAGTCCCTGAAAACCACTGGAAGAAAATTTTCAAAAAAATAGTAAACAAAGTATACATACTTTTACTTTCAGTTTTGAATATCTGAGTTCACATTCATTGTGACTCTTGATGGTATTGTAAAAAAAAAAAAAAAAAAATCAGTAGTTTATTAAAAGATGGAATAAAATGCAATATTATTGCATTTTCTTAATGTATGTAAACCAGCTTTTAATAATAAGATTCAGGTTATTTTTCAGCAGTAGAGATAAGCCAGTGTTAGTTTCAAAACCTGAACATAATATCAAGTATTCACAAATACAAAAGCAGGATTCTACACAGGGCTTCCTAGACATTTTTTCAGCCATCTATTTTATTAAAGGACGTCAAATTATTAAAATTTGAACTATAAAAATATACTAGTTTCAATTACTTTTGTTCAGGAAAAGGTTTCTTCCTGTTAAAGACTGAAATTTCTGGCAAAGTGAGATCTATTCCCAGACCACCCTGGGAGCCACAGCAGACCCAGTACTGCCTGGCCGTAAGCTGAGCCTGGACACAACTCCCAGCCAGCTGTCCCCTGCTGCTCTGGGGCACCCTGCACCAGATGTTTTAACCTTGAAAGTTAGACATATTCTGGTGATTGCTACAGCTCAGGTGCCAGGTCAGTAAGCTACAAAGAGGAGGACTCAGATTCAGGTCCAGCCTTGAATTCCTTGCCACTTAAGGTTACCTACAAAATCTATCCTGAATTGAATTACCGAAAGAAGAAGGAAACAAGAAAATATTCCAGCAATTTTCAAATAAAACTAGATTTGGAGAAGCCCTCAGTAGAAATAGCACATACAAGTTGGAAGAGTGTTCACTGCTATGGGTGTTTGTTTGCAGATGGAAAACACTTTGTAGAAAAGATATTTTTTCCAGGCCTTGGTCTTGGATTCTGTTTGATCCGATGACACATCAGAAAATTTACAACAGGAGGACACAACCAGTGGGCTGTGAATAAAAAGAAAGAAAGAAAAAAAACAAAGAAGCAAAATACATAGACACAGGCGCTAGAAGTGGTGAGAGGAACAACAGAAGAGTGACAATGTAAGTGTATGCAGAAGTAGAAAAATCTATATCTCAGCTCCCCATGTATCAAATGAGGATAACTGAGCTTGGTTTTGCTGTAGTGGGATGGACAAAAGCAGTGGCAGGTTGGTCTTCATCCATCCTCCTCCCTTTCTTCCTGACCCTCAGGTCCTATAATCACTGTCAGCTATAACAAATGTGCCATGCTGTTGTGTGATGCAACCATACTGCCGTATCTACCTCCCTTTTGATTTTGGTAATCAAAAGCTGAAGAACAGTCATTAAACGTAAATATCTATTTAGAGTTTGTCAACATATATTTATTTATTTTCTAATCTGCTAATGACTCTGCTTAAAACTAGATGTTGAGTATGGAAACAGCTCAATTCTCATGTTTGCTCCTAAATGTTCCAATTTTATGTCAAAAGTTTGTTATTCAGACCTCCTGTGGATGGAAGAGAGACAAATTTGTGTTTGTCATTATTTGCAAGTACTTGCAGAGTTCCAGCAAATATACGTGTCTTACGCTGTTTATGCATTTCCAGATTATATAGCTATTGAACAACTCCTTAAATGGAATATCAGTGAAAGAATGATTTACTCTTTGGCCACAAGACCTCTGTCTGCATCAGGACTTTATCATCACTGCCGAATCACCTGTCCTCTTACACTCTTATCTGCATCTTAAACCACACAGATAGCCCTGCAATTTTCTAAATGCAGAGCAAGCCTCCATACATGTGTATTGGAAAATTATTCTGCACACTAGTTATATCTCAAAAGAACACAAAATGGAAGATAAGAAAAAGATCAAAAGAAAATACTGGGCCAAGTGAATACAGCATGCAGATGTGTAAAGGAAAATGACAACAGTAATAGTTATTTCAAAATATTTTTGAACCACTGCCAATCAGCCTCTTTAGACATCCACATCACTCACCACTTCAAGATGTTTTCCTGGCCTACGTGAAGTACACATCTTTCTGTTTCTTTCTAAGAATGAAATAAATATTTCCATTTTTTATGTGAACATAAATGTACCAATGGTTGCCATTGATACAGAGCTCACTTTCCCTCAGAAACAAAAAACAAACAAAACAAAACAAAAACCAAGAAAAAAAACCTGATAGCTTCAACTTCATTTATTATTTTCAGAAAAAACAGTAACCACAAATAACCTCTCATCATGCAACAGTAGCATATCTATTTCTTATTAGGCAGATGAAACTTACTGTCCTTCCCTACTTTCTCTTACCCCATCAGCCAGCAATTAACCCTTCTTCACACAATGAAGCTGATAAAAAGTGAAAGTATCATAAAATTCATAGTATGCAAGAAATGAATGACTTTTTCAAATTATGAGCCAAGATTTAAAGAAGACATGAAACTTCAAGTGAACTCTGGGAAGAGTTGATATATACATCCAAACCCCAGCATCATTATGTATTCTTAATATTCTCCTTTTTCACTTTAGTTGAGTAAAGTGAGTTTGTTCATTTTGTGTCTTAAACTACATTTTAGCTCCTTCTGTACTGACAGATAGTCTGATTTCTCTGTTGCAGGTTTTTTTTGTTTGTTTGTTTTTTCCTCTTTTGCTGGAGAAGTGCCATTCTGCATTAAAAATATTCCTACCATGTATTTTCTAAGAGGAAATACAACCTAATTAAGCCTGCCAGTCAGATGATCCCATTTTCACTTGATTATAACTTAGCACTTAACTCCAGCAGCCCAGACCTCCAACACAGCCAAAATCCATACCCCTGGACACAGGACTACAGTCTGATTAGTCAATGAGAAATCTGTAACAATACACTCTCACGCCCTTTGGGATTAGCAGCAAACTAATATACAGAGAGAATAGTAGCTCAGAAGATAGCTGGCCAGTTAAAGAATTCAAGTTTCCAACATTACTAAAGATGCTGTGCAATAAGGCGGTTGCAGTAGTATCCTCTGTCACAGCTTTCCTTCCTTTGTCTCTTCAAAGAAATTAAGATTTCTTTGCAATAGCTTATTTTGTAAGCACACAGTGGTTGCAAAGTCAAGCACTTGCAGGTTGGGAAACGCCAGACTTACTCCGTTGCCTGTGTAAATTTAATTGTCATTCACTACATTCATGTTTACGCATTGTGATATTAAATTTAATTACTCCATTGGACACTATTTTTTTCTAGCACATAATTCAGCCCGCCAGATGAATGCAGGAGGAGGCTGAATCAATGTACTGACAGCTACAAAAATGCCATTTTTGATTTGAAAGTACTTGACTTTGCAGCCAAAGTTACATTCTTCTGGCACAATTCTGAATAAAATTTGAATTATATAAACATACATAGATTTGAGGGAATAATGGAGCACAAGGGAGATGAATTATTTATATATGGCTGACATCAATGCTATTAATAAGAGGTGTTCAACAAGGTTGAATGTATTTTGCAAACACAAAGTCATCATCATAATTAAGATATTTGAAAGCATTCCACAAACCCATAACATTATTACTTGTGACCTTAGCCCTTCCAAGATAGTCTGAAGAAACTGCATTATAACAAAGATAATGAAGACCAAAAAAGAAGATTGGAAAAGCACCCAAATACACTGTTTATTCTTCAAAGTTAGCACATTCTGAAAGGAAAAAATAACCATCCTTTTGTAAGAGGAGAGTGCATGTCTTTTTAAGATGCCAGGGGCTAACACTGCTAGGAAAATGTTTAACTGGAGTGGAACCAAAAACTGGCATCAGGAAGGCAGTAATGTCAAAAGCTCCAGCTCTGTGGTACATTCAGTCATCCAGAAAATTGAAGCTATATTTAGTTAACATTTACATGTTTTTATTAGAAAAAAATAATCAGCTATGGCTAAAACTGTTATTTCAAGTTAAATGAGTTCTTAAAATGGCACTTGCTTGTTTATGAACAAAAGTGAATCTAATGTTTCTTCCAGTGTACAGATCTCTTCTAAATATGAAGCCATAAAACTGCTGTCACATCAAAGGCTTAGACCTTTTTGTTACATCACTTCTTGCTATGATGGATTATGCTGTGATACTTGTACAGAAAAACATCATGGAAATGTAAACAAATTCTCACTACTATTGTGTTGGTTTTTTTTAATATAATGCGATCTCCACTCCAAGCATTTCCCTTCAGACACAGAATGGATTTCAGTAACCATGATATTTTTTGCTATTGCTTACCAGGATACTTTTATTCTCAGAGGTTCTATTATATACAAAAATGAAGCTGATTAAGAATAAATATTAATCAAGTAGGCAACCAAACATATGAAATAAGAATTACATTAATTGTTTCTCTTATAAAACTGTAACCTCTCTGAAAACTCTGAAAGAAGTTTTTCACATTCTGTACAAAGCCAGCAGTAATTTCTAAATAAGCAGATGGGCTTGGGTTTTTGCTTTTTGTTCTCTTTTCGACTAAAATAAATTATACAAAAAGCCTTATATCACATTAATTCTTCCTTTTTTTTTTTTTTTTAAATAAATAAATTGCCCCATTTTCCAGGCCTCATAGCAGCACTGTCCAAGCACTGAAGGCTAGATTTAGCCTACATTAATTACTTCCACACACTGCTGCTCCCTGGACTCACAGGCTTGCCATGTCAGCACCAAACCCAGAATATTTGTCCTTAGCCAATCCTCCTGGTTCCTGTTCCACTTTCCACGTTCAACCTCTCTACCAACCATCACTCACACAGGTACAAACCTGGCTCAAGTTTCCAAAAATGCAACCAGCAAATTCACCCTCCACTTTTAAAAAGAACAGCACTTTGGGAACAGCACTTTGCGGAAGCAAATTTAAAGCAGGACATTAAGTAAACTGATGCTGTCATTAGTGCAAATGTCAAGTTCATTATAACAGATGCTTCAGCTGATGATGGCTATACATTAATATCTCAACACAAATGGGCAGAGTGTTCAACATTTGATTTAATGTGTCTGCTTTGGTGAGGCAGAGGTGGCTCTGGGTGCCAATGCCCCATCTCTAATAGGGCAGCCTTCTGGGTGGGACCTGTCTCCAGCTGAACATCAATTTTACCAGCCCTTAGAAACTTAATACATTGGTGAAGTACAGAACAAAACGCTAATGCTAACGCGGTTAGAGACTGAAAAGGGCACAGAAGTAGTAAGTAACCTCGGCGATATTGCATCCACAGTTACAGGAACCTTTTTGATCAGCAGAATCAGGTAGTATGCATTTAATAAATTATGTTGCTTACTGTCAGTATTTCAGTTCAGGACCGGACCCTGCTTTTAGCACAGAAAAGCAGGAATAACTATTTGTCAGACTCCTCAGCTTTTTACACAGATCTAGAGCACAAAATACTTCCCTGCTCTTCAGGACAAAGACAAATTATTACGTAGGTTTCTACAGAAGTAATGCCTCTATTTATTTCCATGGAAAATGCAGCAGATACAAAGAGCACAATAACGTTTGATGTACCAAATTCTCTGCTACAAAATTTTTTAACAAAATCACCAATATTAGCTATGCATTGTTGCCAGTAATGAACAAGAGGTTGCATGATGCGCTCATAAACAACTGCATGGCTGTCCAGAACATGGCTTGTCTTTCACACTGCTGTCACCACAGCTGAACACACCACCCACCACGTCACTGTGCTCACACGCCATTCTGTCAGACTGCCCCTCTGCTGCCATCCGTCACATGGCAACATAATACAATGGAATATTGTTGGGAAAGTTCAATCTTTACTGCCATACCATCAGGATCCACCTCTGCAGTCACAGGCCAACATAATGAAATAGGAGGCATTACTTTGAGCCATCATGCAACATTAAATGTTAACAAAAATAAGAATAAATTGTGTATTAAATATAATATGAAAAAAAGGTATGGAAAAGCAATTCCTAAACATTCTTCCTAAGACTAGATTATAACTTATTCTCTTAGTCATTATTTGATTTGTAGGAATTTACTAGTTTCAGCTGGAACTCTTCAAAAAGCAGTCTGAAACAGATTAATCAAAACAACTTCAGATGCCCATAAAGAATCCGCAATACAAGATCCCCCTTAGCTTTACAGCATACATGAGTGAAACACTGTTTTAGACACTCCAAGATAAGTCAAACATATCCTGGGCTGCATCAAAAGAAACGAGGCCAGCAGAGCAAGGGACGTGAACTGTCCCCTTCTGTTCTGCCTGGAGTACTGTATCCAGGTCAGGCACAGTGCACAAGAAAGACATGGAGCCATGTGGGTCCAAAGAAGACCACGAAGACGATCAGAGGGCTGGAGAACCTCTCCTATGAAAATGGGCTGAAGGATCAGGGCTCATTAAGCCTGGAGAAGAGAGTGCTGTGGGGAAACCTCATGGCAGCCCTCAAATACTATAAAGGGACATACAAGCAAGCTCAGGAGAGACTCCTTATCAGGGAGTGTAGTGAGCAGGACAAGGCGTAACAGTTTTAAACTAAAGATGGTAGATGTAGGTAAGGAAGAAATTCTATGAGGGTGATGAGGCACTGGAAAAGAAACTAACATACAAATTATTGCTATTCAATAACGCATACAGTTTCAATGCAGACAAATGTGTGCTTAATTGTTTCTGTTCTGCTAAGTATCTTAAGTTGTCTACCACCCAGGACTGCTAAAATTTACTCTAATAAATGTATTTGTCATTCAATAATCCAATAAAAATACAAAGTTTACAATTGGCACTATAAACATGTTTCTAAACTAATCCATCCAAAGTGAAATCAAGGATTTAATGTATACATTTGAGCTGTGGAAGAGCAAGAATGCACAGATGAATTTTCTTTTTACAAGGTGTATGCATTATGCAACTATAAATAGAAATGAACTAATTTTATTTTCACAACTGAAAACTTTTCAGTTGAGCAGCTTTCATTGAGCCAGGATGTCTAACAAAATACATTATAACCAAAAATAAGATTACTGTATAATCGAGTATTTTTCATTTTTTTTTCCTGAACAACTACACTTAACGTCTCTCAGTTTACAGCTATGTGAAGAAAAAAATTCCCACCTCTTTTTTCTCCAAAAGAATTCTATTCTAAATAGCATTCTAAAGTATACTGATTTTTTTTTTTTTAAATTTCTGATGGAGACTGATTTCTTCAGAAACTGCTCAAATCCCATTGACACTTATTTTTTCCAGTAGTAGAGTCCTTTGGACCTATTTACTCTTTCCTCGGAAATCACAGATGATTTACTTTAAATGCTGAAACTCCTTAGGCTGTAATAATAATAAAAACAGGACTTAGAATAAGAAAAATTTTGATACCATTCATTTGAATGGAAAATTGCTCCTTGAGAGTAACACACCACATAACTTCAAGTTTTCCTCTCCTAAAGAAATCCACCAAAATCAAAGAAAGATACAAACTACTTTAACATGACTTTCAAACAAGAAAAGATGTGGGTTAGGTTTAAGGTGAAGCATAATCTGGTTTGAACCTATTCATGAACTGAGAAAAAGAATAAAGGAAGGCTGTTTTTTCACGTGTGTTGTATGCATTTGTATTTAAGTGCATGCTTATTTACTCTACAGAACTTCTCCTTTAACAATACTTTCCAGATCTGCCCTTCTGTGTACAATTTTCAGCAAAAATGCTGGCAATTAGAGAACTTCAAGGTCAATGCATGTCTGAAATGTCACAGCAGATGATGGGTCCAGCCAATATGCAAAGGAAAGAATAGCTGTAGAGGCTAAAAAGAGATTCCTTATTAATAAAGGAGGACTACAGTCCCAGGGAGCTTGCCACCACTCTGCAGTGTCCAGCCATACAAATTGCTTTCACGTGGAAGATCTGGAGTAAGAAGGAATATTTCATATAGAATTTTTCTACCAATTTACATCCCAAGTAAACTTTCTTCCAGTAAGATGATAACTATTGAACAGTATTTAAGAATTAGTTAATGCGGCTTCCTGAGAGGCTGCAGAATCAATGGAGAATGTGGAAAAGGGTTTCTCTGTTATTCTTCTCACCAGCGTTGAGGTAACTAATTGTGCAGGTTTCCTGAAATTTGCTACTTCAGGGAACAAGACAAGAATGAAAATCAAATTCATGCCTCCTTTGTAATAATAAAAAGGCTGTAATCACAGGCCTATCAATACAGTAACATTTTTTTAATACTGTAACAGAAAATTGGAATTTGTGCTTTGTGCTAGAGCAGCTTAAAAGCATATTAAAACTGGTACAATTATCTTAATGAAGGAACCAGAAAAAGTGAACTGTTGGGAACTTATGCTCTCAGTGAAGCAAATGAAAATACCACCTCCATTATTCATAAAACCATACAATGATATCTTAAAATAGGGAGATAATACTTACAAAAGAAACAATGTAATATAACCAAATATTTTAGCATTGAGGAGAAATTTCATTTAACTAAAATAATACTGTCAAACAGGTGGCTCGGCAAGTGGCTAAATATCGTCCTAAAATAATTATTCACAAAAATCCCACCATGAATTGGTTTAGAAAAGTTTTGCAAGGAATGAATTTTTCTTTTCAAGTATAATTCATGTGAGAAAACAGGGAAAGAAGAAACAGAAGCCTATTTTAATAATGCCTGCACTTAATATCCAGTGGGGACTCCTCCAACTCACATGCTTGATCATGTGCAACTTAACTTTCTTTGTCTTAAGGATAGAAGAGACAGACTCTAGATAGAATTCACTGTACTGCAAGAGAGACGGAGAACAAAGAAGGACAGTTTGAGTTGGAACAATCTGAAAAGTAGATTGTGGCAGTTTTCCAGTGGTTGTTTCTTCATCTCCTGTTTTTAAAACTGCAGTTTCATCAATTGGCAGCCTTCCTGTAGTTCACTGATACAGCAATACTTTGGGTAGGGGTGTAGTTGTCTTTATTCTCTCATCAAACACAGAACACAAGCTGGTTGCTGCAGAAGTCCTCTTAGCTGTTTATCTGCTGAGGTGGTCCTAACTGAGCTGGAAGAAGTAGCGTGTGGCTCTGTTCTCAAAATGTGAAGATGCCAATAGACATATACTGCAAATTAGAGTCACACTGTAAACAAGGAGTGCTAGTCCTTGAAATTAGCAGGATACACAAGTATGAGCTGACCTACAAGATACTGAGTGCCTGCTAATTGTAGAATTTGGTATGTAACGTCAGAGTCTTGAATGAAAAGAGAAAGTCATTATGAAAATAAGTAGATACACAGTCAAAAAAACTTTTTGCTTAAAATATATTTGGATATTGTAAATGCTTTGTGTAACAGTACTTTTGCATGCATTAGTATTTGTTTTACTGAGGAACACTACAGAATTTCTATTCCCTGACGTTTGCTAATAACTAAAAAGTAACTGATACTAATCAGTGTTAATGCCTACTTATTAAAAATGATATAATAAATAAAAGCATTATGTGACACAGACAATAACCCACATCATTAGAGAAAGACACTTAGCACTTAGGAAAAAATGCATTTTTTTTTCCTGAATACTTTCCAATCGTTGTCTAATGAGAGCTAGCTTATGCTGAATTAAGTAGTATGTAATTTCATAATTACTTAAGATAAACACACTTATTGTGACAAACTGGCAAAATGTTTACCAAAAATCCACACACTGTAAGTTCAAGGAGAACAGTGAGAGCCTAAGACACCAAGAAAATGTTTCAGGACTGGCCCAGCTAAAGTGAAAAGAGGAACATGAGACAACATCAAAATCATCGGAGGCAGGCCTGGGGAACTGTGTATCTGGAGATTAGCAGGGAAATTTTTAAGAGCCAGTTCTCCTAAACTGGGCCAAAGTGCCTCTCAGGTAGCCCCAGTAAAATCATCTTCATTGGTTTTTAGCTCTTAGGTTCAGTTATTTACTTGAAAGAACATGAGCACTTGTTAGCTTTCTAAGAACTCTTAACTCAAATTTGCCTCGCACAGCCTCAGTGCCCATGTTTGCTTTGAAATAAACTATAGTGTTTGGTGCAAGAAAAGTTACTTTGTTCCTCTTTAATTGCTGCCTCTTCTATGGATTGAAAACTCTGAAGTGAGAGTGCACTGAAGAGAAGTTACTTAGGAAGAGTTTAATGTCAGAGAAAGGTAATAATGCATTCAGTAAGTAAGATAAAATACTTTTTTAGATGTTTGTAAATAGCAAAGAGCACATTTTAAGAGCGATTGCTGTATGCCACATATGGCATATCTTTGTCTGAAAAAGTGACATCCAGGTAAGACCCATGGTATGTATACTGCCTCAAAACACAATATTGCAATGGCTCTTAGTTAGTCAGACAATTTTATAGGTTCTTCAAAGGTTTTCTGAAGTCTGTATGTTCCTGATATTTGCTCATCAATGAACTGAGGTAAAAAAGATACCCAAACATCCAACACAACATCTCAAGAAATTGCAGACATATAATGGTGTAAATAGTGAAAATATTCTGCCAATATAGAGTTGAGATAACATTTGTCTGAAGTTGACAAGTCACATGAATTAGTAACTAACTGAAAACCCATATATGATACACTGAAAATGAAGACAGGAAATAGTATGAGCAGCTGAAGAGTTTCTTGAGGTGGCGGGCAATTGGATTACTGAGCATGCAATTTAGCTGATACTTACTAGCTCAGGAAAGAGTTAGCAAATACGCAGCAACAAATCATCTTGTTTATTTCTAACAGAGACATACAGCTCTCACATTCAGAAATTTCACTATTTTCTAACCTAGTCTTTCCCTGGCATTTACTAAGCCTGTGTTCCAATGAATTAAAAATATGCAGCAAAACATACTAAAATGTTATCAGCTTATTGGACCCGAAAATAGGCTAGAAGACATATATATATATATATACACACACACACATTCAGAGTCTTATTTGGAAAAAAATGACCTTTCAAGCAAAATACACATACAACTTTGCCTGATTAATTATATTTAAAGCTATTTAAAATTCATTAAATTTATTTTGAATTTTACGCTTGCAGTTAGGAGGCAAAATATATTATCAGCTATTACACATTTCACATTGCAAAGGCAATGCATTCTATCATCAACAATGGGATGAATCAGGGCATGAGTTGGGTTGTTCTTTTTTCCCTCTTTGCACACCTAGCAATAACTGTCTCCACAAGGTACCACTTTCAAAGGTTCATAGTCTCCACCAGGTGTGAGATTGGGTCACTAGTGTGCAACGCTAGCTTTCTGTTGCTGTTCCACTATCACAAAATCATGAAATGCCTGATTATGGACATGGAATTCCAGATATTTCTAAATTATTCTGTATCTGGACACACTTATTCTGAACTATTGTGTTCTCTTAAAGACATATTTCAAAGAAATATTTGGGAAAATATTGTTCACAGATAATTTCACATTAGCTAGATCTAGAGAACAAAGAATTTTTTTCATTTGGTCCTTTGCTATCTGACAAAGCTGAGAATAAGACAAGGTATTACATTCTGAAGTTTGATTACATATCATCTTCTCTTGAAAACCGTTAGTAATTGAAAATCAGCATAAAAGAGAAGGAAGAGGAAATGATTGCTTCCAATTTCAAACAGTGCAACTCCTGCATAAAAGCTTTGTTTGTCCTGCTCACAAAGAATTTGAACACCATTAGTTTCTGAAACATGAAAAGAATCCAAATTGAAACAACTAAGATTCATTTTATTCGAACACGTTAAACAGGAAGCCTTAAAACAAAACCAGTATATTTTATGAATAATAATATGAAATGCCCTACATTTTTTTTTCCTTATGGTAATACTTCTATAAAAACTACACAAGAACAGTTACTCTAAAGAATGCTGACTAAAAAACATTCCTAATTCATATCTTTGGGGTTTTGCAAAGGAGTCTTGATATATCACACTTACTAATAAAGCGTGTGAACTTTCTTATATTTTTGTTTAAACATTCTCATTATTGTTTACACTTTCCTTCAATGTCTGTATGTGTCAAGCCCAGTTTATCCATTAACAGGCAGCAATTTCTCACCTGCTCCTTTTCTTTTTCTATAGTTACTAGGATTCAACAGATCATGCAGCTGCCTCCCCATAGACTGCATCTTATTTTCCATTTCTACAGGAACTCCCTAGCAAAAATATAACACCGAGTTCAAGTATCTTCAAAAGTATTTTGACAGTGTTCATACAGATTCCAAAATTATTCAAAATTTGAAAGAAATATTTAAGAGATGAAATTAGGATAAACATTGTGAATAAAAACACCAGTAAACATGAGTAACTTGCAAAGTTTCCAGCTCAAATCTTCTAAATACCTTCAACAGGGCAAATGAAACAATAGCTTTGGGGATAACATTCTATGGGGAAATAGAAAAAACTAGAAAATACTCCAAGTATTATACAATCAATAGGCTTTACAGAATGTAAAAAATGCTCACGGCAGTGCAACTTATTAAATTGCCTTGAAACTTAAACCCAAATGAACTACACACTACAATGCTCAGAAAATTGTGTCCTATATAGTGTTTGGAAACACATAAATCATTTTGAAAGAATGGCACCTATAATATAATAATTACGTGAAATTGAAACCAATCACATCTACAGCTGCAATTAAATCACTATTGTACAATTATATGTCAATATATTTTTTTCTGCAACACTCTATAATGACATATTTTCAGATATTTTCTTACTATTTTTCAAGAAACCTACCAACAGTTATTCTTCAGTGCAAACTCCTGCTATTCATGACTTAGGGCAGACTGGAAATATTGAATCAAGTAGAATGAGCTATAAAAATACATCAGTCGAAATGTAACTTTGAATCATAACATTAACAAGGATGAATTTAAGAGTTGCTTGGGCTTTTTTAAGGGACAGATTTTTAGATATTCCAGCTTTCATAATTACATTAGGTTTAACAAATGCTTAAGAGTAAATGCTGTTATTTTGAACTCATACTTACGTAAAAAAATTCAGCCTTTTACATGTTGATAAGAAGTTTTATTTAGGGAGATCCTTTCTAAAGCCAACAACTGAACATTTAGTCAGATATATAACCACACCTTACGATAAACATTATCTGAAACATTAGACTAGACCTTACATGTTTTCTAGTCCTCTTCCCTCCCCTTCAGTTTTCTGATATGAAGTTTGCAGAACATCCATACAGAAGTCAAACTGTTAACATATCATTTACTTCACATGGGTCTGGTAGAAGAGTGAGAAGATATTGAAACAAATTCTGTAATCAGACATAAAAATGCCTGTTCCCTTTATTAATGGTCAAATTACAAATCTTTGGAGGGAGCTGAGAACACAGCAGTTTAACAACTACAGGAAAGAGTGGATATGCAATTCTGATGTATCAATAGAATTTAATACATACCACAAAGACATTACAATATGAGGGATAAAAGAGATATAGTAATGCTATATCTATCATTTTCTTTAATAGTTGATGAATGTTGGTTCAAAATGCATATCTTGAATGCAAATGAAAACTTTAGAAAAAAAATAAAAGGACAAACTTGTCTTGAAGAGTGTCTTTTACTATAGAATGTATTGTATTAATGCCATTGTCTTTGAAGTTGTCCGCAAGCTTTCGAGAAAAATAGTTTTGAAGATGGTAAGCAAAGCAGTCCCTCTTCACAAGAGCTGTTCTCAATAAGGAATGGTTATGTCTGTGCCAGTGAGTAGCACTGCCTCGCACGAGCAAGTGTGCAGAGAGAAAACAACTGTGAGTAATCAAGCATCCATAAAAATAGGCATTTTAGAAAGGTTTTCTATCTAGTCTCAGTCAGATGCTAGCAAGCAGCTAGGGTGCATCTCTTCTTTCAACCAAAAAATAAAGTAAAATCTGTTTTCATGCATTCCAAGACTGCCCTGCACAGTGAATGAAAATGAGTGCACTCCTTATTCAGGTTAAAATACTACTGTCAAGAACAATCTGCCTATTGCGTCCTGGTCTACATACCTGTCTTTAGGTAGATAGTCAGAAGAAACCTTATTCCTATATCACCATCACTTTATATCTAATTTGTATAGTCTGCTAATCTAGGGGATTGTTAAGGTTTGCAAATTCAGAGCATGGATTAGCTCTCTGTGTTCTCTTTTGTAATTATCCTGAGATACCATGGTCAGTAGGACAGTCCTGAGATACAGAAGGCAATCAGGTGGTGTTCTACTACATGGTGCTAGAGATGCAGTCAAAAATTTTGGTGTGGTGACTGATTCATCTACACAAACTGAGTCAGACAGCCTTCTACTATATCATCACTGGCTGAGTAGATGGTGAGGAGAGCAGTGGATGTTGTGTACCTTGACTTCAGCAAGGCATTTGGCACTGTCTCCCGCATCACCCTTGTAATGAAGCTTAGAAAGTGCAGGACAGGTGTATGGACAGTGAGGTAGAATGCAGCCTGGCTAACTGGCAGAGCTCAGAGAGTTGTCATCAGTGGCATGGAATCTAGCTGAAGACCTTTCACTAGTGGTGTTCCCCAGGGCTCAGTGCTGGGTCCAGTCTTGTTCAGCATCTTCATCAGTGACCTGGATGAAAGGATAGAATCCACCCTCAGCAAGTTTGCCGATGATACAAAGCTGCGAGGAACAGCTGACACACCAGAAGGCTGTGCTTCCATTCAGTGAGACCTGGACATGCTACAGCGTTGGGCAAGGAAGGAATCTGATGAGGTTCAACAAAAGTGAGTATAGTGTCTTACATCTGGGGAGGAATGACCAAATGCAGCAGTACAGGTTAGGGAATGACCTGCTGGAGAGGAGCTCTGCAGTGAAGGACCTGCGGGTACTGGTGGAAAACAGGCTGGCCATGAGCCAGCAGTGTACCCTTCTGGCCAAGAAGGCCAATGGTATCCTGGGGTGCATTAAAAAGAACGTGGCCAGCAGGTTGAGGGAGGTGCTCCTCTCCCTGTACTCTGCCCTGGTCAGGCCACATCTGGAGTACTGTGCCCAGTTCTGGGCTCCCAGTTGAAAAAATACAAGGATCTCCTAGAAAGAGTCCAGTGGAGGGCGACAAAGAAAATAAAGGACCTGGAACATCTCCCATATGAGGAAAGGCTGAGAGACCTGTATCTTTTCATTCTGGAGAAGAGAAGACAGAGAGGAGATCTAATCAATGTTTATAAATATCTAAAGTGCAAGAGGCAATTGGATGAGGCCAGACTCTTTTCAGTGGCGTGTAGTGACAGGAACAAGGAGCAACAGCCAAAACCTGGAACATAAGTTCCACACACATATGTGGAAGAACTCCTATACAGTGAGGGAGACAGAGCACTGGAACAGGCTGTCCAGAGAAGTTGTGGAGTCTCCTTTGGAGAACATTCAAGACTCGTCTAGATGCCTACCTGTGCAAGCTACTCTAGGAAACTGCTTTAGCGAGGGGTTGAATTCAATCTCTAGAGGTCCTTTCCAACCCCTGCCATTCTGTAGTTCTATGATTCTATAAGTTGCAATTTCTTTCTTTCAACCTCCAAAACATTCTAATCATACAGATAAATCAAAATTGAGTTATAAGAGGACTTTGGTACTTACCTCTCTAGTAAGTATGAAAGTCAAGAGCACAGAAAAAGATTCAACTTCTGTCAGTATTCTCTGTCCAGCCTTACCACCTAAAACAAGCATCATGCATATGCATAATGCATATCATCATCACTAATGCATGCATTTGCTTTCCTGTTTTATTTTTTCCTCAAAACAAATTCTTGAAAATAAACAGAGATTAAGTTTTAGTCATTATCTCCCCAAGATAACACATGGTAAAATACAAATTTTCCCATTCAACCATCAAGGAAAACTACTAGATAAAAAGAGGGAAGAACATAGCACTTCAATCCATCCACAGGACATTCAGTTTAAAATTTTAACATGGTTTTACATGCAGCATTTGGCCTATTTTTCTCTTTATTAATGTGTAATAAATTGCAGAAGAGTTAAAGCACAGAACAAAACAAAATGCTACCAGCCACAATTCTAAATGGAAGCTTGAAAAAAAAAAAATGCAAGATTCATTCACATTAATTCAAGCCCAGGTAGGAAGTCCCCGAAAGGCTGGCAAGTGAGACTTCAGATCATCAGCCTGGGCTCTGTAGTGCGGGAAATCTTGACTACAGTGAACACTTTCAAGATCAACCAATAAAAAAAGCCTTAACAGGGACTAAATAAGTAGTGTGATCAGAAAGAGTACTTTTTTCTAATGCAATCAACATTTCTTGACTACACAAGAAAGAACCCTCACAATAATACTATCATAAGACCAGTTTAATGATAATGGTAGTAAAGGCTAACAATAGACAAGCACAAAAAAGCAGTTTAACTGGCAGACTCATTTGGACTCATAATAGCAGTTTGTTGTGCTTCTCGCAGCTCATACCCGGCAGGATGAAAAGTTGAAAGTGAATTAATGCACACGGATACAATAAGTCATATGAATGTAAATATTTCAGTGAAAAAAGATCATAATAATTATAATAACCTTCTATCAAAATATAACTACATGACAAACTTTCCCTGACAAACACAGGCAACTTATCAGCTTGGCACAGCCAAATAGGCCATTCCTTTAAGTTATGCGTTAGTCAAGAAAAAAAGTTGTCTTCTTCAAGATAAGATAAAGTTACAGTCAATGAGGATTAATGAGTTACAGGTACAACAAAATACATACATAGGCCACTTCCCTACAGTGTAATGACGTCAGGACATGACAGAATTCTTCACCCACAAGACCTCACGCATTGTTCTTATTAGGCATTGTTTGAAATGCCAGCATGCCAATGCCATTTTAAAAAAGGACGGAATGAAGCAACCACAAATTGGCCAGTGACAAAACAAACCTCAAAAGGACACCTCTTCTCCTCATTTTAGGAAAGTTTATCTCTCTCTCATATCCTCTCTTTTCTAAACTCCAATGTGACTTCTCTCATATAAGTATCACTAGAAAACCCAGAGCTGACTGACAGTATCTGACAGTATCACAGAATTGCAAAATCACAGGGGCTGGAAGAGACTCCTGGGGATCATCAGGTCTGAAATCCTGCTACAGCAGGTTCCCTACAGCAGTTGCACAGGACAGTACAACTTTAAAACTGTGGATTCCAGCCTTACTGTGAGCTACTATATGTCATGCAGGGCTATTACTGCTCTTTGCTGCTAGAAAGATTAGCTTTAACTATAAATACACAACACAATATAGCACACTAAACTACCTTACAACAGAAGTAGCTCTTTTAAGAGAAGAGAAGTTAGCTCTCCTAAGGCACGGAAACAATAGAATACATGACAGTTTCCATAAATGAGAACTAAGTTTTATATTCATCCTCAAGTTCTCTCAAGTTCTATATCCCATATATTTATCTATTGTGATTTTTTTCAATTTTTTTTTTTTATAGCCCACAGGAATCTACAAAGTCAATATTTCATTTTAATAGGAAAATAACATTTCTGAGAGATTTGAATTATGCCAGGAGGTAAGTAATTTATAGACTACTTTACAGCTGACATACATATACTAAAAGGCACAAGGAGATTAAATCCTATGGCTACTTGAGGTATGAACCCATTCTGTGTCAATCCTCCTCCATTTTTTGGGGGGTAGACTGACATCATGCAGTTCTCACCAGTCATAAATGCATCAATCCTTCAGAGAAACAGAAGACTGAACTTCTATTTGCATTCACTTAAATAGATGAGATCAGCAATGAATTCCATCGGAAATGAACACTTCTGGGGATGCTGTTTTTATTACCTCTGCTGTGATAAAGGATGACTTTTCAGAGGACAATTCTGTAAATGCAAGTTCACAAATCATTGCAGCCACATAGTATAGGCACTAATACAGTAATGTGTTACTGCATCCAGCTTCTCTACTCTCCTGAAATCCAAATTAGCACTCTTAGTTCTAATTCCTAATAAGTATAAGTGCTCACTTGGCTTATAAAGCCAACATTTCTGGTTGTTAATCTGTCCCAACAATCAACATTTGCTGGTTCAACTTCCACAAATCTTGCTTTCTATAAGGTGTTTAATATTGCATTCAATTATGCATTCCATAATTCTTCAGTTGCCATGATAGATTATAAAACAGTAATTACCATTAGCTGCCTTTATAATAAATGGTAACACTGAGTATTTTGAGCTGTTTGCATGTTGTTTTTTTTTCCCCCTATTCTTTAAAAAGTGTTCTAAATAAAGTGTTAGCCTTTTGAATTTTTTAAAGAGATCTCTGTTTTGCCAGTGAGAATTCTTTAATCTTACTCAATGCTATGATTTAGAAATCACCTAGGTCCAATAACTCAGTGGGTCTTCCACTAAGGTAGATTTGCACATATCATACTTCTTCTGAGGGCAATAACACATCCTCTTATTTTAGGTGCCATGCCTTGAATATAGTTTTTACATTATCCTCAAGCAATTTCGCATTGCAAATTATTTTACCACACTGAAAACTTTTAATTCCACTACTTACTAGAAAATTTTGAAATGATGTCTTTAAACATCATTACCAGTAGTTGCTGTCAATTCATATACTTGTACAATCCAGTTCCTTGCATTTTCTTACTTTTGTAGACATCTCTAATATATCTTAACTTTCCACCTTACCTCTGGCTTTCTTTCCTAGTGGGAGGATCTCAGATGCATCCTGAACCCTGTTGAATCAGAATTTCTTTAGCTGATCACCTAATCTCACTCATATTTAACGAATGCCATATAAGTAAGCATAGCCCTCTCTGTCAAACCTTTCAGGTCTACCCGAATCCTGTTCATCTAAAACTCTCTTCTAGCCTTCTGATACTTAGTCTGGAATGTTTAGATCAGCACAGATATATTTCTGTATGTATTGTTTCTTCCCTCCATTATTCTGTTGCTTTGTTGCATCAATTCTCTCTCTCTTTTCGATACTTAATATTCTCAGCAAAAAAAAAAAAAAACACAATGAAAAATGTATTTAGACAGAGAAAACTAAGAAGTCTGCATTACTAATTTCTGCCTAGAAACAAAAACTACATAAATATTACATAAAAATTCCAGTATTAAAAACACAAGAACCTCTATACATTCAGAAGAAAGGCACTGTAGTTTTCACTATTAATGAAGAAAAAAGGAACAGAACACTTTCACAAGAAATAAGGCTTCCCATAACAAATAAATTAAAATGGCCAATTGGTTTATATATTGTCCTTATTCTCACTAAGAGATTTTTACTGTAAGATTCTGATCATAGAAGCATTTGAATGTTTTAAAAATGGTTGATTCTTTCTCTCCTGATGCTCAGATACTACACATGCTTAAGCTGTAGTAATAAACACACTTCTATAACATAAGTGGTAAACAAAGACCCAAAATCACTGTCTAGGGTAATGAAAATGATGCAGGAATAAAGGTTATATGACATTGGTTAAAAAATAAATTAGTTATTTTTTCCTGTACTTAAACATACTTGCATACATTTATCTGTTTTGTGCTGACAATACGCTATGTACTGTGAAAAATACAAACAAACAGACTGCAAAGTTAAAGATGCTGAAGTAATACAGTAAAAAATATGTTTATTGGATAATTTGGGATGAGCTATATAAGAAACAAATCAGAAAGAGCTTTGGTATATCAAGCATACCTAATATATGACAATAAAAGTTTTATATGTTTTCATCATGCTGTTTTATGTCTAATAGTTAATAGAGAAAAACCTGTATTAGAGATGTTTTTGAAGCTTAAAGCTGTTTCATTATTGGTATCACTTTTTTTTTTATCTCACATCTGCCATAAAATTAGCAACTATGGTATCACGTACACGTCTCTTTACAAGACACTCATCAACCAAAAAATTACCAACATTTACATACCTTTCCAAAACTACCTAAAATAAGGTGATAACCTTTGATGCATTATCATGCATACATATACAAACTCATATGCTGATATGTGTGAAGTCTAGTACCTCAGAAGATTACTGGTCTGTTTTCCTGCCATGAATGGAGCTGTCTGAAATGAGATGATTCCACAAGGGCCCCCCCTCCACCAGCAGATATCTTGGAGTTCTATAGCCTCTTGCAGATCTGTCGGTTTCTTATTTAGATACAATATGGGAAAACAAGGAGGTCAACAGTTAGTACAGAAACACATCATCCAATATGAGTCACAAATCAGAAATATCAGCTCATTAGCAGACAGAGCTGATCTACAAGGCAACTTTCCTCCTTTTATTGCATACACTAGGAAATAGAAGACAAAACTAATTGTTCTTTTTAATAAGTGAGTTTAAAAGATATGGGATGGAAACAAGATTTTAAAGAGCTGGAATTGATTGGGAATGGCAGAAATGGAAGCAGGAAAAATAACATGAACTGTGGGAAACGGATGTTAACAAAGTAGAAGCAAGGAAAACACTGATCAGCTCATTCAGGGATACTACTAAGCTATTCCTTATCACTAAGCTAAGTAAGAAAAGTCACATCCATATTTCTATGGCTGAATCTACAGCATTTTATGCTAGCTGAGAAGCTTTCCCCATACACTAAGTATTTCGTCTGGGGCAAAGTATTTTGGCAAGTATTGAGGTAGAAAAAAAACACATTTGATATTAGAACTATTTTCAAGATAATTTCATTCTTCAGTACTATGTATGTCTTGAGAATAGCTACAGTGGTTTACCAGAGGAGTTTCTTATCACCGTATTGTACCTGGTGCAACTACTATTGCAGTTTCTCTAATAGTCTCACGAAAAGCAACTGCTCTTTCAGATACAGATTTCATAAAATTTATGTAATGATCTCAATGTAGAGAATTTTAACTGCCTGAGAGAAGTTTGCGGGGAAAATGGGCAGTGCCTGCGTGCACCCGGGGAGGGGTCTAGGGTCACGGGTATCCAGGGCGGTCGCGTGTACGGGTATAAATAGCCTTGTTGCGCAGCATTAAATTGGCATTCGGCGTTATACACTGTGTGTGCGTCCCGTATGCCCCGCACGCTGAGGTGCGGACGGAAGGGAAGCCTTAACCTTATTACGTTGTCGTAGACAACATCTGGTGACCCCGACGTGATTTTGGGCGCGAGCTAGGCGCCGGACGGCCGATTTTGGGCGCGAGTTAGGCGCCGGGCGCGAGCTAGGCGCCGAGAAGCCGGAGCCGTGATGGGGCTCGGCGTGCAGGAGGTGGTGAGTAGGCGGAAATCCTTGGCCAAGGAAGTAGGGATAACACTACATAAGAAGGAGCGCCTCGCACTCCTTCAGTGGATGCTGCGCAAGCAGTGTGCGGAGTCCCCGACAGATTGTTTACAGAAAGTGGCTTTGGAGAAGACGGGTCAGGAGTTATGGGAAGGGGCAAGTGCGGGAAATAAGGAGGCACTGGGACTTATCCCTGTGCTGGGGACGGTGAGAAGTGTGATACAGAAAGTGAAAGACGAGCGGCACCTCGATGCCACGGCACGTCAAGTGTTGTCGGAAACGCCTGATGACACTGAGACAGCCAAAACCGATGGAGAGCAGGGGAAGGAACGGTCGGAGGGAGAGGAAAATAAAGTGGGCAAGTTAGATGAAGAGACGGGGACGGAAGCTCCGCTTTTAGCCCCTTTAGGGGCACCAAGGCAAGGGCAGGCGACCCCAGGGGTTCAGACTTCGGACGATGGACAGTTTTGGTCTATGAACCCGAAGGGAACACTGACATGCTTCCCAAGGGCTCCCACTCCTTCAGCCCCCTGGCCGGTCCAGGCAGGGACGCCCGCTTTTACGGTGGCACCTCCGCCCTACGGTGCAGCTCCCTGTGGTGCAGCTGTACCGGGCGTAGGTGAGGGAAGGATGCCGAGACCTAGCCCTGTGGAGCAGCCTCTCCCCTCGACCTCGAGGAGGGTTACTAGCTCCAAAAATAGGGTAGAGGGGTCCCAAAGGCGTGGGACGGATGACGAGACCAGTTCCTCGGGGGAGGAGGAGGGTCGTCTTTGTATAGACCTGCCATCAGAGGGAGAAAGGAGACGGCGGGGACAAGCACGGGACCAAGTTCGCAGAGCCGGGAAGCGCTGGATTATTCGTGCTCAGGAGTGCATGCTCTCCGGATGCGAGCTTGAGCCCATGCCGCGCTCTTGCTATCCTGTTTTTGTTGGCAGACCGCAGGGTCCCCCATGGCAACCTGTAGATTACAAAATGCTAATGCAGTTGAGAAAAGCGGTCCAAGAGGGAGGTCTTACCGGATCGCAGGCGCAGGTACCGATTTTCGAGGCATACATTCAGGAGGAGGTGGATAGCTTGCGAGCTCATGCGCAGGCAGACCCAGCTCATCCGCTACACAACATCCCAGCGGATGCAATCGCAGGAAAGGGTAATTGGAGTACCCCTCAGGAACAACTGATTTTGCCAGCCACCGTTCTTGTCACAGCGGCGGATTTGGGCAGGCGAGCGCTTGAGCGGATGCATACGCTTACAAGTGGGTCGCCAAGTTATCTTCATATTAGACAAAAACCTGGGGAGCATTTCGGCTCCTTTGCAGACCGAGTACAGACAGCTATCTCGAGCAACAACCTGCCCCCGGAAACACAGGAAATAGTGCTGCGAGAATGTTTACGTTCGAGCGCAGCTCCAGAGTACAAGGCTGCTCTTGCAGCCCTTCCTGCCACAGCCACAGCAGGGGAACTCATAGCGCGTGGTTGCGCTTTCGGTCGAGCTCAAGAGGTGCAGCCATTGGCTGCGGTTTTATCTGAGCAGGTTGCTGGGATAACAGCAGCTTTGCAAGTGATGGCAGTCCAAACTGCACCAGACGTCTGCTTCCGTTGCGGTAAGGGAAGGCATCTTGCTCGCAACTGCTTGCAGAGCCGGGGATAAGGAAGAGGGACAGTCTGCCAGCCAGGCTGATGTACCATTGGTTCAAGTTAGTTTCGACTTAGGAAATAGACCCATACTTAAAGTACAAATCTTGATTCAAGGCCTGACACAGCCAAATCCAAACCAGAAAACCATTTCCTTTCTAATCGATTCCGGAGCAGATGTCACCACTATTTCAGCGGCTGTATGGCCCTCCTCTTGGGCCCTGGAAATACTCCTGTGCTCAGTCAGTGGGGTGGAGGGTTTCGTGATGGGCCATCGCAGTCACTATCCCGTCCTCTTTTCGTGGGAGGAAAGAGGGCAGGAGCGGATGGCAGGACCGATTCGGCCTTATGTCCTGGACATCCCGCTCTCATTACTGGGACGTGACCTCTTAGCCCTCGCCGGGGCGAGAGTTGTCATAGAGCCCAACATCCAGGTTTTAGCAAATAGGCATCAGGATCCCTCCAGTCCTGCAGCAGCCAGCAGAAAAGTCTGGCCAGCAGGCAGGCAGCAGCGCCCGCTCACGGGAGGCACAAACCAGCAGTTTCTCTTCTGCTGGATGCTGTCAGGAGCAGCCTACAAACTGCAGAATCACAGGTCTTTCTTCATCGCCTTTTACGGCATTCTCCACAGATGCCGGATGGGGTACGTTTCCATTCTTTTGAAATGAATGTGTATTCTCCACGAGTGATTTGGTCTTTCAGTGATAGCTGAGTATTTACTCATTACAAAAAGGGCATGACCGTGTCAAGGCGTTACGCCCTTGCAGTCACGATAATGGGGGTTCCCATAGCGTTAAAAACGGACAATGGACCAGGCTACAGAAGCCATCGTTTTGAGCCTGGTGGTGCACTTGGGGTATCCGGCGCGTGTTTGGGATCCCACACATTTCCCAAGGACAAGCAATAGTGGAGCACGCACATCAGCTCCTGAAAGGGCAGCTCCGTGCCCTTAAAGAGGGGTCATCAACGCAGTTGTCCTCGTCACTGTTGGAGCAGTGATAGAAGAGGCCCTTCACGCAGCGTGACCACGTTCTGGGCCAAGCAAAGACATTGTTTGTCACAGATCCGACACGATGGGTGGGTCCTTGGATATATGCACTCCTTACACCTCCCACAGTCTTCACCTGGGCCAGCGTGTGGCCCCTGCGAGCAGGGGTTAAGTCCGTGCAGAAGATAACGGTTGACCATGATCCGTTCGGCGATTGGCTGAAGAACCTGTTTGGCGGGCTTGGGCCATGGGTCACCCAGATACTTAAAGTAGTTGGTATAGTGCTCGTAGTGTTTATCTGCATTACATTTTGCTTACCATGCTTGATGGGATGTTTGCAGCAGTGCTTACAAAGAATGATGGAGCAAGCCTTTGATCGGCGCATGGAATACCATAGGCTACGTGAACGCTTATGATAAGTCCTAAGTAGTTAATGATGAAGTACGCACTCGTATAATGTGCAAACATTAGAGCTTAGGCGGTAGGTAAGTTAGTTGGGGGATAGGTTGTAGGGGGTTTTGCGATCGCGCTGTAACGGGGCAAGGCTTTTCCAGGCATGGGAGGAGAAAAATGTAGTAGGCGGTAACCGAGCGTGCGGGATGTGACGCGACAGGACCTCCCCTGCCTAGTATATATATGTAGGACGTGCTTAGGCCTTGTAGGGATAGCTGGGGAAACTGGGAACAAAAGGGGAACGTATTAAAGGGGCTGTTAAAGAGGGGGGAGTTGCGGGATAAAATGGGCAGTGCCTGCGTGCACCCGGGGAGGGGTCTAGGGTCACGGGTATCCAGGGCGGTCGCGTGTACGGGGATAAATAGCCTTGTTGCGCAGCATTAAATTGGCATTTCGGCGTTACACACTGTGTGTGCGTCCCGTATGCCCCGCACGCTGAGGTGCGGACGGAAGGGAAGCCTTAACCTTATTACGTTGTCGTAGACAACAAAGTTTAAGAAAAAACTGAAAAAAAAATCTCTTCCTGCCTGAAATCTTACTCACATGTAAGAAAGTAGTAACAATGATAACAGCGATGGCTAGATGCTATAGAAATTAATCCCATAGACTCCCAGCTGACTGAAACAGTGTCACCAGCAACTTTATTCCAGGGATCCATGAACCATATTTAATGGGCAACATAGAATTAATCTAATTACCAAAATCCTGATACTTCTAGAAATTAAATACAAGCTCATAAAGAAAGCACTATAGTTTGCAAAGAAAACCATATCATACTTCCTCCTCTACAGTTAGCACAACAACCAAAACATAGCGTCAGAAGAATCCAGAAGGTACCAGCAAGGTCATTCTAGATGCCACAGTCCTTTCCTTAACCAAACTACTAAAAGTTAATTTCTCTCTTATTTGGCTGTAAGTCTGAATATTTTCCATACCGTCCTATTTCCAGGAAAAACTTCACATCAGAAGAACAGAAAAGCAGTGTATTTAAGCACAGAATGGAAATTCACTACCAGGCTCAAAGGTCTATTTTTAATGTACTCAGAGCTTGCTTTGCTGGAACAATTAAAAAGCCATATATCCTCTTGAACAGACATGGAAAATTTGTACATCTGAGCTGGACTTGACAATTTCAAAACACACATGGCTATTGGTATTTTCCACATTCATGATGGGCAACAGTAAGGTATATAAATAACACATGACCCACCACAAATTTCTGGAAAATGTATTCAACATGTAGAGTCTGCTCTCACAAAGTCAGTCAAAAGCTGTCAAAAGAATGCAGGAGTGATCAGTACTGTTATCTACTAATTTAGCAAAGTCCATAGTAGCTGGAAACGTGGATGGCATGTCTAGATTTCCTTTACTACTATGATACTCCTAAGTATTTTTCAGGTAGCATTTTCTAGTCTGAAGTAGAAGTTCTCTTACTTGTAAAGCTGAAACAGATAAGATCCACAGGTCGATCAGATTGACCCAAGATACTGACTACAACACACACACAAAATCATTTCCTCTCTTTGAATTCCACATAGGATGATTGATTCAGAATGCCTGGGAGCAAATCTCTCCAAACAGCATTTACATATACAAGTGTTGGCTCCACTGCATTCTATAAGCCTCAAAACTGCCAAATACGGAGGATGTTCTCTGAGTGATTTAGTATCCTACATACAGAACCGCAGGACGTAACAAAATGCACTACCACTTCTGTATTTCAAGATGTCAGTTAAATTCTTAATGTTCATGGGTTTATAACTAAAGTCAAGCACACAGTTTTTTGCTGGTTAGGGAGATATTTTGCACTTATGCCACCAAGTTCCTGCTTTGCACCTTCAATAAACTGAAATCAGGAAATCTAAAGAGTACTGGAAACTCCATCATACTGAGTTGTGCTTTGAGAGTAAGAAAGTTGCTATACACTTACTTTCACAAGGCCTTTCCAAAATATGCATTGTTCCATTTTTCACATACCTGTTTCTGCTAAGCAAGTTGTTTTGAGAGATATCTCCTGTGATCCATTGTCACAAAGGTGCTCTGCCTGGCTTTGAGCTTTTCACACAACAGCACTGGATGGGGCTTTCAGAACCAGGCGCTCTCTGTATTGACCTCTAATATCTACCATTCAGAAACTGTTCCACAACAAAGCACATCCTTTCCAAACCACACAAACTTCAGCACACTACAATTATTTATAGCACCATTTTTCTCTTAACATTTCCCTTTTTCTATCCTCTGTAGAGGTGATCATCTACATCATCATTCCCTTTTACTCATTTTCAGTTATGCTCACCAGCTCACACACCAGCATTTAATAATACTTCTCATCATAGTTCTTTTATTTTTGAACACATGTATAAATAACTTTGACTACATCCATCCATGTAGATGCTTTTCTAAAGACAAATTCACAAGAAGTCTATGATCCAAGGCTTTGAGACTGTGCTCCTGCCAAATACAAGCATGATTTGGAAGCTTTCGCAGTGAAGCACTGCGCTAAAGCTAACTAGTCCTACTACTAATCATATCCTTAGTCTTCATGTCTCAGAGAACCGTATTTCCCATGTTTACCTGACAGAAGAAAAAGCATCTAAAAGAAATGGCTTCAGACTGGGAAACAGAAGACTTAATTCTATCCCTCTCTCGCTGACTTTGAACAAGCCGTGAATTCCCTTTTCACTGTTTGCGTATAAACTATGACAGGCAAGGAATCTCTCTCACTTGCTGTTTGCAAAGAGTTTCTCCACACAAGTGGATTTTCATCTCTCCCAGAAAAGGCAAGCCTACATTAATATAATACTGCTTCAATTATTAACATTAGTAAATTTCAAAGAAGTTTATTGAGCAAAATTGGGTATCAATATATATATATATATAAACATATTTCGCTTCCAAAAGGCTCAACTGATTTGCTATTCTTGGAAGCAGTGATGGTATTTCTGTAAGCAGCAGTCATCTGTCATTACAATATTTCAATGTTCCTGATACCCAGCCATCTCCTGCTTATTCCTTTGGTGAATTTGCTATGATTGAGTTCTTCTTTTGCCCTTATGATTGACATAAAAACTCTTACCAACATTCTCATATTCCCATGATAGTCTTCTGAAACAATTCCTACTTTGAGTATTTATTAATTACTTCTATTCATTCCAAAGTGAACTGTAATCAGCAGGGAGCTCTTCATCATTCTTCAGAATATTTAGCACCCTTAAAGTGACACCATTTGCTGTCCTTTTATGAAGCAGCTTATTGCTGTAATTCCTTCTTATGAGATCCAAATTTTGCAGGTCTCATTCTTCACCCAGCCATTACCAATCTTTTCTTAGCACAGCTCTAATTTCACTACTTGCCCCTCTGTCACTAGCAAAGATACTGATCTCCCTTGTGTACAGTTGAATCATTGTCTAATCTTCCTCTTTTTCAAGGACAAAACACTAATCTCAGCTACCAAATTAAATGTCTCCACACATATTTCACTTCTTTCATTCCTAGATATTTTGTACTGTTGTTGTTATCAAATTATTCACTTACATAAAGATCTCAAGTTGGCATTTTCTTCCTTATGTTTATTTCTCTCTAATGTTTGTCCAGTCAACCTTCATTTCTCTTCTACAGCATTCAGCCACCATGAAAGATTTTTCCACTCACTTCAAACAGGAAAACAAATGTAGTTTTCACATTCTCAGTTGCATTCTGTATCACCTGCCTGAGATTCTAAAGTAGCTGTCAAGCCAAATCTAGCAGTTCTGCAAGCTGTGAAATCAGTAAACTTTGTTATCCTGGAGTATTTCCTCTATCTCTACCCCACATACCTGAGACCATCCCAGTTTTTCTCTGGTCCTCTATAATCTTATCATCTTGTCAATGGTTTACGGGCGTTCGGCCCAGTTCCGTGACGAATGGGACGGGGGACCCACAGTCTCACGCCCCAGGAAAGGGAAAAGGGGAAAAAGGGTAAGGAGATGGGCCTGAGAGCAAAAACAGTGGCAACAATCTGAGGGGAAACAAACTAATTTACTAAATAAGACATCGGAATGCAAAACAACACACTATAATACAATATAATTACAATTTAAGCTGATAAATCCAGTACAGTGAGAGAGAGTGTCCAAAATTAAGGTAGGCCTTACTCTAATACTGACGGTAAGACGGCTGGGGAGCGAGATGCTGCTGGGACGAGAGACGGGTGAAAAGAGATTGGGTCTCATGATCTGCGAGTTTTTAATCTCTCCCTCTACCGGAAAACGGTAACAGAGGAGCAAAGTCCCCTGGGGAATAGTAGTCCTTCTCTTCTGAGAATCACTTACATACACTACATGATCTTATGATGCGGAATACCAATAACCAAAAATCATAAAACCATGACACATCTCTAATGAGTTCACATTACTAACCTCTAAATTCTCCCACAGTATCCTGAGTAAGTAAATGCAAAAGTAAACTACAAAACATGAAAGGAAGAAATGCTCTAATTAGAAATTCAAAGCTACCATAAAATAAAATAACTTAAAAGATTCAGCTGTGTACAAATGTACATTGTGTTTGCTTAATCTGCATGCAAATCATTAGGTCTAGAAAACAACTGCTATTAATTTTCTTGTATGTGATGTTAACTCTGAAATTACAGATGCAGCATAAATGCCACCAGTCAGTATTTTACTAGCACACAAGTTTTACTAGCACTTAGCTGCTTATGCAAAAAGCCCTAAACTGCCTTCCGTAGGAAAACACAGATATATTAAATCATCTACCATTCTTCTTGCGTTGGCAATTTCTACAACAAATAGATAAAAATAATTAAAATAATTAAATACCAAGAATAAAAAACTAGTTGATATGATGATATTAATATTAATCATTGGATTGTGTAAGACACTTAAATACACAAATATGGATTATGCCACCTGAAACAGCTATTTTACATCCTATCTGCTTTAGAAACTAAAAGTCACAGTGATGAGCATAGATCTGGTTTATTAATAAATCTTGGCTACACTTGATAGTTCTGGCAATCCTATTAAATAAACTAAGCAAATAGTCAGCAGGCTTGTCTATCTGAAAAGCACTTTTTAATCTGCATGGCAAAGCACTGCGTGCTGTAACTGACAGCAAACTTGTTTAAAGGTGAAAAGTTTGACTCGGTGTCTGTGAAATAAAATGGCAGTAACACCAATACCTACAGCTGCTCAGGAAACACTAGGTGGTTCAGAAGCTTATGACAGAGTAACACAGACACCCAAATCTAGCAACTGGCATCTGACAACTTCCACAATTTGTATTTATTTTTATTCTTATAGGTGAAAAAATATACTTGAAAATATAAGTGAAACATACTGCAGTTTACATCATGAATACATGCATCACCACTATCTGCAGGTTATGCATTGCAGACTGACAACAATTCATGTTTCTGGGCTGTTTTTTTTTTTTCTTTTTTGTGTCCTAAAACACCCTAAAAGCTTTTGCAAAGTAATTAATATTATAACCACAGAGAAATAGGACGGGTCGTTAATACAGTAGTGACTTTCTGTACCCAGACTTAGCATCCATTTTAAGTACAGAAATACTTCTGAAACATGAATGCCAATTAATATTAAACGCTTCTGCCTGTGAGGGACCTTTTATATAATCCTCTGCAGTAGTAGAGATTGTGACTGTTGTTTTGATACAACTGCAGAAGGATAGCAGTTTCATTAAGTCAGTAAATTCAAGTGCACTCTATTCAAAGGCCTTCAAGTTTCCCTGTGTTCCTAAATGTCTCAGATGCGTGATCTTACACTAACCCTTTACTGAATGTACTCTGAAATTCACATTCACTACTCACAGATAAATAAAAGTATTTATAAAACAAGTGTGGGAGCACTGGGAAGAGTAGTAAAGAGAACAAGGAAGAGCAAACTGAACCTATATTTCCATGCTTACTACAGCTCATCACAGATGAACAACTCTGCGCTTACTGACCTGAACAGCTACCTAACCTTGAGGAACTGTAATTCAGATACCCACTTATAGCCATTCTTCCATGCTCCTTGCTGCTCTTAGCTTCACACATTTATGGGTTTGGTGGTTTGGAGCATACTTCCGTGGGCTTTCTGATCTGGAACCATCGCTCCAGCAGTGCGTTCACCTGCATATGGCATGCGGCAGCATGCACAACAGCAGCAGCAGCCCTGTAGCTATCCTCCAGGGGTCACAATTGGGTTACAAATTCTACAAAATGTGCTGACTGTGCAGCCTGATCTGAAGCAATTTATTCACATCCTTCTTCATTAAGATTCAAATGGAATAAGTAAAATAAAAATTGAACAGATACAGAAATTGTGCATGGCTTGCTTCTGTAGTCAGTAAACATTTATTCACTAGGCACAGCTCCCTCTCGTACTCTCTCTCTCTCTCGTATTCTCTCTCTTTCCCTACCCTTCCTGCTTGCTGTTTTAATGCATAATTAAGAAGGTCAGAATTAATGAAGCAGTGTGGAGTAAAGTTCAAGGAATCCCCAGGCACTATTTATTCTATTAGATCTCAGGAATGAATGTCAGATTGGCAGCATTAGAGGCAGAGGCAGCAGAGCTGGCAGCAGTCCAGGAGCAAAGCTACCAGAGAGGCTTACCTGCAGCGTTAAGTTGTTGCTAAGCTCTCTCCCTGCAAAAATCACCCGCAGCTGGTCAGCTGGAACTCCATGTCGCTGCGCAACCACCTCCTTCAGCTGGAGGATGCTGGCGTCCAACCCAAGCTCCACTGGGAAGCCATGGCTGGAGTTGAACCTGACAAACACTGAAAAAGAGAAAACACCTCTTAAAGCAAACATTTCTCACTGCATATCCGTACAACAGTGACTACAAGAGGCTTATTTTTCAATTTCAGAGAGCTCTATTTTAAGAGAAAAGCTATTAATACTGTAGTGTATCATTTGGAAAAGAGGAACCGTATGGGATTTCCTATCACAGAATAGTTAGTGACCAATAAACAAAAGCCATGTGCTTCCCCCAGCAGTGCTATAAATTGGAGAGAACAGTCAGAACCAAAAGGGACCCATCCAGGCAGCAGTCCAGGCCATCACTAATTTGTGGAACAGATTTTTGATTCACTCCTAACCTTAGCAGACACAGGACACGTACACTTTCTATGCCTCTTGTGCAATTCCCTGCTGCACGTAACAAATACATGCAGAAAACTGAGTTTTAGAGCTAAGATTCATTAAATAATACTAGGGAAAACAATTCACTGTTCTACAGTAGAGCATAGTCACATAAATTGGTTCCCCACAGATATAGTTCTATGGAAGATAATGATGGAGAGAAAAATCACACGCTAGCAGAAATGTTTGGGAATGTTGTATTACACTGTGGCCTTTTCAGAGTTCACTAAAACATCTGCAGTACATAACTCCTGCCGGCATGTACCTTCAGTGCAGGAAATCACTACCGCACTCGCCATATCATTTTTAGAGCTGCAGAGACTGGTTTATATATCCTGAGAAGCCTGGCCAATAAACTCATGAGCTTACAGCCATTCAGGTGGCAGAGTTGTTTTTCACAAGGGTGCTGAATGTGCTCATTGAGCCCAAGACCCAGGGAATGACTACAAGAACTATGAAACAGGAAACACTTGACTGAACCCATACCAGTCACTGGGGCTTCATGAACAGTATGCTCAACCCCAGAGGGCTACTTCAGCCTATAAACAGCTCCACTGGCAGAAAGCAAAGGAATTAGCAAAAAATAATATTAAAAAAAAATCATTTATATCAATTAGTCACTGGGTACCTGACACCTGATCTGTTTAGGTATTGACTGCGACAACCATCCCTCTTAAAGATTTTCCATTCCCACTGCAATGTTTTAACTGAAGATGTACTCCTTTGAATTTTTTTATGACTGACAGAAGCATAAATTCAAAAGTACTCATACAGTTTGAGGAAAACTATTTTTAAACTGACAATAGGATCAATGATTTTCCAAACACAAAGTCTACCTGACTACTGCAAGGGTGTCAAATGCTTTAAGAACACATGAACGCAGTTGAGAATGATGCCACGGTTTTGCTGAGCAACGAACGTTGTAAATATTTGCAATTTCACGTCTTCAATATAGATTTTGATATTTCTGGATAATCTTTAAGGCCACAGACCAATATACATATATTTTTTTCCCTCACAACGTTTTGAGTTTTGCACTTGAAAGTATCCTTTAAGTTTACTAAAATACAGGTTAGGATTGCATAACGCTGTGTCAGGAGGAGTGCAGTTCATATGCCCTGAAATGTGTTACACAGTTTCCTGTAGTACATCTTGTTACTGGGTTTGATTTCTAAATAAAGATGTTCTGGAAATAACTGAAATGTGCAATCTTTATATTCGGATTTTTCTGAAAAGTAAGTGATTTTGAATTTTTTTGATTGGGGTTTGAAAAGTAAAGGGCAAAATACAGGACAAAAGTAGTTCCAACTACTGAACACTTCCCATTTTCCCCAAGAACAGTCAAAATGCTCACCTATGAGTAAAGTTATATTGACTGATAGCAAAATATATAGCTAAAACAATCGGGAATAAAATTCATGTATCAGCTAAGATGGGACTATCTACATGCGCATGTATATAGATACATATATACACACACAGATATGCTCACATAAACACCTAACATCTGTATACATGCATTTTCAAGGACTTATTCCTATCTCGTAAATAATGCTCTTTTTCTTTAGTCTTATGAAAGCTACTGTCTTGGCTCTGCAAATCAAACATGCAGATAAGAGGAAAGTGGTTGATAAAGTAACAGAGTGATGGGGAATTTAAGTGAGTTCTAAAGTCGTACTCTCTTTCCAAAGACACATACATTCAACATACTTATGGCAAGCTGCAGCAGAATTACCAGGTCACAGCCTGAACCAATGGTTTAGCACTAGGAGAGAAGGCATTACCAACCCAGGGAGCTCAGGTGCAAGCAATGAACCTGAGTATCTGGAAGGGGTGGAGCCTGGATCCACCCCTCCTCACCCTCATTGAAGTGTTAACAGCTGAGGGAGCAGCATCTCTCCAGATAGAGATCACACTCCTCTTGAGCCATTACTGGTTGTTGGAAAGGGTGAGCCAATTTTTCTTCTTTGTTACCTCCTATTGCTCTGTAGTGCTTGTATCCCATTAGAAGGCACTGTCATTGCCTTCTTCCACAACACGCAGGCACAGTTAACATTCCCTGTCAACAGCTGCCATCCCTTTCCCCATGCAAGTGTGTTTTCGTTCATCACTAAGAGGTACAGTCTCCCCTTTCCAGCGCGTACAACAAAGTAGAGAGTCCATCGCACAATTCTAATACAAGTATGTTTTCCTGGCAAAATGTCCTGCTATATGTTTTGCACCAGGTCTAGCTGTTGCAGACTGACGGATATACACAACAAAGTTTACCATGACTTAATGAATTAACAGTCATTGCTGAGCCATGATAACTGGCTGCATTAGGACTCAAAACACAGTAATGTAAGCCAACTTCACAGCCACAGCAGAAGAGGAGCCTACACAGGCAGTAAGGAGCAACTCATTCAGCTAGGCTAATTTGGTTGCTTCTGATCATTTGTAAATTGCCTTCACCTTATGAATGATTTTATGATGTAGTCACACATAGAGAGCAACACAGTAATCAAACATAAACAGTGCCTATAAAACCTCATCCTTAGTGAGGTTATTTCTCTCCTTAACAAAGGATAAACTGTCTCACAGAAATATCTTTATTTCTAGTTAGCGCTAAATGAATATCATAAAAAACATTCCTTGATTAGTACCTCAAATTTTTATATTAGACTTCTGTTTTATATCCATTTTAAGTAAAAATCATGACGGACTTTTATTCAGACAACTATTTATTACAGAGCCATATGGGAGTATTCATAATTACTACATTTGTACCTGCTATCAGTTTTCTACAAAATCATGAACAGCATGGAAGGGATGAGTAGGGACTGGGCATTCACTTCTGCTGCAAGATTTAGAGGGCATCAAGCTGAGCTGGTAGGAGCTAGGTTCGAATCAGACAAAATGAGATGTTTCCTCATGCTTGGGAACTCTCTGCCAGAGAAGCGGTAAATGCAAAATGCATAGCTTGGGCTCAGTGGGAGAAATGAATCGGCATACTGCATAGGCAGCTCAGGAAACACTTTACTGAGAAGAGTATAACATATACAAGTACAAAATAGTTTGCATGTAGGTTTTCAGCTTAAAGGGCTATGTCTTCAAGTTACACACTCAGCCGAAGAGGAATTTACCACTACAAGGCCAGTAAAATAAACAGATACCATGAAAAGCCTCCCTCCCCCCTTTTAGGGGAATGTTCATGAGATGTGAGAATACCAGCTTCCCTCATCCTCTTTCTTGATGCCACCACTTATGGTTGCTGTTGCAGACAATAATATATTGTATTAAACAGACTCTGAAGTCCTATGACAGCTCTCTTGTATGTGTCATGGATTTGCATTTACAGACACAGTGTTCACAGAATGTAGTACTGAGTGAAATCTATCAAGCAGGCAGAACAGTCTTCTCCATTCTGTTTCTCTTTTCCACTACCAAGTAATCCAAATCCAGAACAGATGCAATTAAAACAGACGAAAACTCACCACTACCCTTCTTTCTGCCAGAACTACGCATGCACGTGCAGTTGCTTTCCTGTATTTCAGAGCACAAAAATTTAAACTCAGCAATTCTCACAGTAACCTAATTTTGTTCTATGAAGTATGCCTCTTAATCCAAGAGACAAGCTAAATTTGTCCAGTAAATTATTTCCTGTGAATGATTCACTCAGTTCTACTATATCCAAACTCTCTTTAAAGTTCAAGGAATGCATAGCTAGCTAACTGAACACTGCAATTATGCTGGCACTTCCTTTAAAAGTCTCTCAAAAACACTATTTGCCTAGCTATTTTTGTCCTGATTCAGTGGCTGCTTGCGTCAGCACAAAGCAGCTATGAACTTCGTTGTTACAAAATTGAGCCACATTCGTGTTTCATTTTAAACGCACACATACTGCTCTTTAATGTGCTTGCGTATGGGTGAGAGTATTCAAACTCTACGTATTTCCAGCTATATGCTACAGCTTTTTGTTTTAATGAAAAGTATTACATTTATAAATATAATGTACACTCCTGCAGCTTTTAAATTGCCCCTGTCCTGTGGAAGAATAGGCCTATAATTTTACCAAGAGTGCATGAGTTCAACAACATTCGTAAGAGGGTCAGAAAAACCTAAGCAGGGCTCATATAGCTACTGCAATTGTTTTAAGGCTGTAAGAGGGACTGCAAGGTGGGGAGCACAATTCCATTCTTAACATTTATTCTCATTTGCAGTTCCCCAGGAAGTTTAACACATTTGTCTTATTGTGTCTACATTCTGTTAGATACTAGAAGCATTACATGACAGCTATAGATTCTAACATGAATGTATACTAGATGTGACAGCTGTTACACTTCACTAAGAAGTTTTCTAAGCATGAGGTTTGATACTTTTTCAGTAAAGGACAAAGGATTATCGGCATTTAAATTACAGCTATTGTAATATGGATAAAAATTTTACAGATATGTACCACTGGAATTGATAGAAATGATTAGCTCCTTGTATGAAAAAAAAAAAAAACAGAAGTCCAACAGAAAGCATATGTATCCAGCTACCTACATGTAGAAATTAAACAAAAATACAGACTTCCAAGAGCTACAGCAAGAAAAAAACATGCAAAAACTCAAGGAAATAAGAGTTGTCACAGCACAGGCCACAGTTAATCCAATCACATGTGATACAGCCACATGCGCTGCTGTAAAGAAAGGAATGAAGCCAGCTGCTCCAGAGAAGAGAAAAATAAGAGAATCATAGAATCACCAATGTTGGAAAAGATATTTTTCCTAACATCTAACCTCAGTCTCCCCAGTGCAATTTGAGGCCATTCCCTTTAGTCCTTTGCTAAAGAGGGTTTATTCCTCCAGTGTTTACAGGGCTAATGTTAGAATTTCTTAGTGTTTTTGAAGTCTAATTTTTTTTTATTTTAGACATTTCATTTTTTTTTATTCCAATACCATTACAATCACTTTACAATTTGCTTTACAAGAGGCCCAAATTACATTATAGTTCAATCACAGAGGATTCCATTTTAAGAGTGCATTCTGTAGTCTGTCCTTCTCAAGTCCAATAACCAGATAACCTGTTTCAATGAGAAATACTCACCTTTACTAGCAGAAAAATAAGCATCGCTATTTAATATAGCCCATGGCCCTGCTCCTCACCTTTCAACGGTGACCTCAATCTACTTCTTCATGCACTTTTCTTTCAAACCATAGGCATAATCCTGTTCCCCTTCCCATCCCAAACCCATATTCCCAACTGTAAAACTGCTCCAACAGCAGTAGCAGACTTACAAGTATGATTACTCTACAAAACATCTCAGTTATCAGGGCCCTGGGTGTACAACCAACCCCAGCTTCTCCCTTCCTTATGCTGACCAAGAACAGGCCCCCACTCCCACCCCCCCGGGCTATCAGACCCTGCCCCAGAAACAGTGCCAGTGTTCTTGCTCAGACCAAGCCATTGCTAATCCTACCTGGACTTTCAGATAGACGGGACCTGAGCTGATACCCTCCCCTGATGCCCTGGTGGATCCCTAGGTTGCCCCTCACAACACACTCAGCCTCACTCACCTCCACCTGTAGCTTCCCAGTGCTTTGCCCCCACAGAGCAGACCCACACCAGCTGCTCCTGGGAAAAGTCACAAAGTAATAAAAGTAAAGACAAAAACACTTCAGTAACAGCAAATCTAGGAGAGGTATCTCAAGTTCTAAACCCTCAATGGGCAAGACAGACAGAAAATACTACCAGTGGGAGGTGGGCTCCTTTTTCTTAATCAAGATGTAACTGGGACCAGCTGGGTGTGGGCAACCTAGATTTGCACAAGGGGCACACCCTCACTGCTGCTGGCACAGCTGAGCAATCTTATGCCCACAGTCTAAGGCCTTGGTGCAAACAAAGGTGCTCGCTGGCTGCCCAAGGCTGTAGCTGTCATGTACAGCCTGACTGTGTTGCCTGCTTCTGCGCTCATCTGAGATCATTTGGTGTCATTTCCAAAACTCTTGGCATGTGAACTGTTGGGAACAGTGTGCAACATGGGGGGTGTGACAGGCTGCTCAGCAAAATGGTATCTGCTCGGCCAAAGATCCGCCTGAAATTGCCAAGGTGTCTCCTGGGCTCGTGGCAGCTCTGTGAAGCAGCACTAACTGTGGCGAGCAGCCCTTAGCTGCTGCACAGCCAAGCACCAGGGCTCTCGTAATGCCCAGAGGCCGGGTATGGGCACTGCACTGCTGTGTGGCTCCACAGCACTTGGCTTCCCACCCGCTCTGTGGGGTCACATCACTGCCTGCCTCCTTGGTGTGGATGGAACACAATGGCTGCAGCTTAAACTCACAACTCCCTGCGGCTTACTGAGGCTTTAGAGTTGGCAGAATGCTGAACTGTAGATGGCTTTAAAATCATTTTAATATGTCCCTGCCTTTTAGCATTTGAAAAATGTGTTTTATTCCAAAATGTACATCACCTTTTTAGTAGCTTGAAATTCACCCTAATGGTCCTTTCAGTCTGACAGGTTTAACTTAAATTCTCTAGTCAAAATAATACCCCTAATTGTCAGATAGAAATCCCAAGTAATTAATCTAGCTTTAGCAAAACTATCTTAGATATTTGCTGCTATGACAGTTAGAATTAACCCTTTAAATTAAGAGATGTATAAAATGATGAGTTATCAAAGAAAGTTCCAATTATATGATAGAAATGTGTACCCCATTTTTCTTCTGACTTACTAGAAAAAAAACAAAAACAAAAACAAAACAAAACAAAAAAAAACAGTTCCTGCAGCTAAGCTTGAGGATTTACCTCATTGCAAAGATAATTTTGTTCTGAGTTTTTCAGAGGTCTTTCTCTCTTTTTTAACACCTACTTTTGCTACCTAGCTCGCATGTAAATAATCTTACATTAAATACTTCTAAGTCCCTGCCACAAGAAAATACACAGCAACCGCTACTGTCAGGCATAAACATATGACCTGAATTGACTGCCAAAAATAGTCTGTCATTCCTACTATAAAACTGGTTTGCTAGAAAAAAGAAACACATTTCAAATATCCCAGTGTTGCATCAAAATTGTATGAACTCAGCATATTATCTGAACAAAGACATTTATTGTACCTATTCAAAATATGTTCTGTGCTGTCCTTTATAATATTGAATGGATCAAGCTGGTATGTACAAATATATATATGTACATATAATCTATATATCGGTATGTATAGAATCTCCATTTCTGAATTTTATAATTTTTGTACAGAGTGAAATCCTTCTTCATTGAGAAGCAGATATGAACTTGCTGAGTAGGATGTAAGTAGGAGCTCCAATACTCAGTGAACAAAAAAAATGCTTACTGGACGCAGGAATCACATACTACTACAAATAAGAAAAATGAAAAACTCCAAATCATACAGAAATGTCTAAATACAGTAGGAGACCTCAGATTAATAAATTGTGATGCATACAGTACATCAGCTGAATACAGTGGAATAAAAGTGGCAAAACATTTCAGGTACTGTACAAGACTCCGCTTCATGGTTGGTTGTGGGGTTTTTGTAGGTGTTGAGGTTTTTTTAATCAACTCTAAGCACAGCTAAAGCTTATTTTGTGTATATATATATTACAGATACGCACACCAAATAGCAAAGACCATGTAAAGCTATGCTGTGCCACAACTTTAGAGTATGTTTTCTGCCATATAGGGATAATTAAACCACTATACCTAGTTTAGGTCGTAATTTTCCTGGAAAAGCACATTTACAGTAGCAAATGTAATGCACTGAAGCCAAAAGTTTTGTGAGTATATTTCATTTCATGAGCATTAGATAAAGAGAATGATTTAAAATATTTTTGACAAAAGCAAGATATGCATACATTAAAATGTTAAAAACAACTGAGTTGATAAAGATAGGATGAATGAGTTTCTCCTTACTGAGCTGAAAGCTTATTTAAAACAATTTTTAAGTTATCACTCATTTTTCTTAGATAAAATTTTCCCCAAATAAACAGAAGCTCACCATTTTCATTAATAATACATGAAGTCAAAATTTTTGAATAAGCAAAACAATAAATCCACAGTTGATTACATGTGATTTTCTATAGATGATCTATATTCTGACTTATACTGGAAAAGCTGAAGCTTAGTGGGAGGCACTAAGTGCAGCATCATCTAACCTTTGGCAACAGGTAACAGTGCTACTACGATATATCTGTGTACCACAGTACCACATATTCTCTTGCAAAAATCTTGTTTTGCATACCTTATTTCCACAAGTGGAAGACACAAATGCACCATCATTACTGAGGTATCTGAAGAAAATGCAATTTAAAACAAGAGAACACATCTTAATTTTAAAAACTGACCAAGTGTTATGATGCACTTGGTTCTGATCAAGTCTTTTAGCTCTCTAAAGAAAAAAATTGTAGGTCAATATTAAGTTATTCTTTTGGACCATGTGCTTTGTTTCCATTGTTCCTGTTGTCGGGAGAAATTATGCTAAAAGAGCACATGTAGTCTTCTGTGGGATTTGCTCATCTATAACCCCATTTTGAGGCCTAAAATAACAGGCAGTTGTTTTTGCTGAAAGCAAAGTTTTTTCATTCTATGCATATTCCTATGAGAAGATCCATCTCAATTTCATGAACAACTCAACACTTCTCAAGATTTCCTTTCTTTCTGATAAAAACAGGCTCACAGCTGCAACTGATCACTGCCTGTGCCAGTGCATTTGTCAATTAGTTCTAAGGAAATCTCCTAGCACATAAGGCTCAGCTTGTGATCCTGGAAATGACAGGAAATTATGGTCTATTATGCAATTTTATTCTGGTCTGTGATTGACTGCACAGCAAAGGGCCACTCCATGGCAGCCAATGATACTTGTAATTTCATACAGGCAGATGGCGGAAACAAGACACCAGTAGATCAGAAATACTGAGTGGGTATAATAAACTTTAAATCAAGTTTCTAGAAATAAAATTGAAGGATTTTAGCATATAGCGTTCTTTTGCTGTGTATTGACATTACAAACTCCATGGTGTTTTCAGATACAGTGGAAGTTAGCATAGTTATCCTGATGAAAAAATTTTCCCTTCCACCCTATTTAGACATGGACGTGTTGGCGCATTGTAAGGATGATCAGAGGGCTGAAGCACCCATCCTATGAAGACAGGATGAGAGGAGTGGGGTTGTTCAGGCTAGAGAAGGCTCCGGGGGGATCTGATAGAACATATCACATACAATGGCATGTAGCAATAGGACAAGAGGTACTGGCTTTGAAGTAAAAGAGGGAGATTTTATTAGATAGTAGGAAGAAATTCTTTACTATGAGAGTAGCGAGGCACTGGAAGAAGTTGTCCAGAGAAGCTGTGCATGCCCCATCCCTGGTAAAGGCCAGGTTGGATGGGGCTTTGAGCATCTTGAACTAGCGGGTGGCAACTCTGTCCACAGTAAGGGGTTGGAACTAGGTGATCTTTCAGTTCCCTTTCAAACCAAGCCTTTCTATGATTCCATGATTATTTACAAGAGAGCTGTGGCTAAGTAACAAGTTTTTAGGAAAGCAAAATCAGAGGGAGAGAGGAGCAGAGAGAAAAGGGAAACAAAAATTTACGCATGAGTTGTAAAAAAGAAAATAATGTCAAATGTCAAACCACACTATTTGATTTTTGGAATTTTTGTAAATGAGAAATAATATTTCTCATTGTGGAGAAAGGAATTTTCATCTGCAACAAAATTACATGCAAAATATTTTGAGCCATTGTTTATTTATGGTACCACATACGGTGGTAATTGCAAAATTGCAAATATTTATTGTCAGATAGAAGAAAGCCTTCTTTCCCTTCTTGAAAAAAAATCCAGAAGACCTAGCACATGTCTCATGATTTCTAGGTAATTAACATAAGTCACTTTAATAGGAGGCTTACTTCTTTAAATTTGCCAAAACAGAGTTATCTGGCTTTTTTACTTTTTTTTTTGTCTGTGATTAATGTAATTGAAACAGCAGCAACAATTAAACAGTTATACTATGTTAGTGAAACAGCTTCATTGCCATGCTAAATTACTTCTCTGAGGATATTACTTTCAACAAGCAGAGAAACCTGAAGTGTATTAAATCAGATTAAAAAGGGAACTTTACCTTTCTGAAGCCAGCATTTTTATGTGCTTTTCACTCCCGAGTCTCACTTGCTCTGGAAGAGGTGGGATGAATTTATAAAATTATAAAGGTTTCTGATTTTCACAGGAAGTTATAGGAGCCTGGAGCTAAATCTAGGAAACTGGTGAAGTTGGGATATCTTAAGTCTTCAGTAGTGGTTCTCTGGCTTATCCATGAAATAATGTTAAGTCCTTTCATCTCAAAAATAGTTAGGACTCAAGGAGAAATAAATGCCTTGTAAAAAAGAAGGGCAAACATCCTGATTTAGCAAAGTGGTGAACCTTTGCTTGAAAAGGCAGAAAGGTCCAAGATACTTTGGAAGCCTGAGGCCTGCATCCAGAAAACGCTCACAGGATAACTGCTGAGTAACACATAAGAGATAACATGAAAAATATAGTAAAGAAATTCTGGGTCTTTTTGCTGCCTAAATAAACTATGAGCCTAGAAATCTGCAGTTCAACTGATTTAATGGCTAATAATAATATTAACAATAATAATGCTTGCAGAATACTTCAACAGACCAGAACATTCCTCAGTATTACCACATTGGAGGTGCCATTAGGAGAAGGTAGGTCCAATGTAATATATCACTATTTACAGATACTCTTGGATTATACATACAGCATATATGCATGTATGTGTACTCTAAAAACTATATGTGTTGCAGCTTTGGAGGAAGAGTTTCACCTTAACAGGAAAATTTCAAGAGTCTGTATTATTATGAGAAAGGTTAAACACTGAAACGAGTCTCTCTGGATTTAGAAAGCTTTCCATGTGTAACCCAGCTGAAAAGCTCATCAAACCAAGGAGGGGCATTAGCTTCCTGTTCTACGCTAATGGTACTGATGCAGGCCTCTGCACTAATACTTGATATCACTCAGTCTTACTCCATCAAGGCTACACTTAATTGTTAGTTGGAGGAGTACTGCACCACTTTCCACTGTTGTGAGAAACATAAGCACTTACGCTAAAAAAGTGCAAGATGAAAAACACAATAATAGCTTCCAAATACTAGAATCTGAATATTTTTGAGTGGTATGCAAAGGAACCAGATCAGTCTAGCTCCATATTCAGTTCACTAAAGGAATGGTACTAAAAGTTCTTTGTCAAAAGTAATACAAAAAGAAATGCCTTTTGATTCTTTTCATATTTCCATTAAATCGCTTTCTATTTAAGCACACAATTAAGTACTAGAGCATCAGAGAATAATTATGCAAGGAACCATTATTTTAAAACTGGAACCAGAAGCAATGCAGTATATAGTATGAAATATCCTGACCTCATGAACCACATTGCAGAAATATCGATGATCAAGAGCCACAAGGCTCATTCCACATATGCTGGAGGGACAGACACAGTGGCTGCTCTGTGGATGCTACCATTCAGAGGCAGGAAATCACAGTGGCTTTCCAGGGATCCCCACATCTCCACTGAAGGACAGAGCAGGATGTGTAAACAGATCCTTAGATAGTTGTGGACAGCCTCTCTAGTTCTTACTGGATCACAAACTGTCCAATGCTGTAAATGATTCCTATCTAGTTAAGGAATAAAACAGAACTTATTCATGCTGAATCTACTAAAGAATGAACACAGCTTAATTAATAGAATGGAAAATGTTTGATTTCAGTATAAAAATTTATTCAACTAACATTATACCACTAATGTACGCTTAAAAATATAAAATTATTTTGCTATATTATTGCCATCTGGTAGAGAGTACATAACTTTGGATGTTTTAGAATATATCATATAAATATTTGGCTCACAATTATAAATAATTATAAACATGAAATCATAACTTTTTTCAGAAAGGATTGTTAGTACATTAAGATATTCAAAATAATTACTTATGTGAACTTTTAATATAGTTTTCATGTTTTTTTCTTTTCTCAAGTCTGTGAGAGGTTCATATGGATTCATGAGAATTTCATCATATTAAAATAGATGGTATTAGTCTATGGCTTTGATTAAAAAAAAAATTAAGTGCATACCAATGGGTACTTGATAAAAAATTTGAATATTACAGATACATAAATATCAGATGGAATATAGTAAACACTTGATACAAGTATTATAATAATATTTAATGTAACAAGTGAAAACATATTATGGGACTGTCAAAAGAATTGGCATTTTGATAAACTGATTGATTTTCCCATATTTTAGAAAACGTCCACACATTAAGACTTCTATTTCAGGAACTCTATATGTAACATTCTCTCTCTCTCTTTTTTTTTTTTTCCCAATAACTTTCTTTTCTTCTTTCAAAGTAAATTTGTCTTTCAAAATTTAAAACAAGAACTCAAACACTGGCTTTTCATCCCAATTCAGGATTAATTCTTTCCATCTGTAACTTTAGGTTTTTTTTCTTCTCAGGATGGAAAACACATTTCCTGAACAGATATGATACTACCTTGCATTAGATAAGAAATAAACCCAAAGCTTTGCCTTTGAAACAAAAAATGGTGTAGAATAAGGGAACTACAAATGACCACAAATTTTACAGCACTTAAAGAATTTTGCTTCTCTCCTGTTGCTACTTAGAGAAGCAAAGGGATGTAAGTAAAATGACAGATTTAGGTGCTATTAAAAAAAAAAAAAAGAGGAAGTAGCCTGCTTGTTAATGCTGAGGTAGGTTATTACTCAAGGATGCGAGAAGATAAAGACTTCAGGACTGTTAAGGATCTCTATTCATCATTCTGTTGAGTGATCTGGAAGGGATACATTCTATCTTGCTGGTGAATTTCGGCAGTCACTGAACCATATTTGAAAGAGCTCACGTTCAAATGTTGTCTGTATGCTTGTAATATTCACTTGGGAAATAAAAATAATCTTTTCCATATTATACTCCAAAAAATATGCAAGTATGCTGTAAGAAAAAAGTCTGAAAATGGTATGTCCTTACTGTCAAGCAAAAGTATGATGAAATTAAGATTAAAACCTAGATTAACCCACAGTATTTCACACAGATGTTTTTAGTCAAAATGTACTTTTGTATTTGAGTCTTCTGCACAAAAGACACTTCTGTATGTTAAGTTCCCTGTGCTTTTAGATCAAAGGAAGATGAGAACTTCCTTGCCTATTTCATGAATTATTAAGGAAAACCTGACAAAACAGTTTGGCAGACCAATCTGAATTCAAGAATGGCTTCTGAATGACAGCTGTGTGGTTTTGTATTCAATTATTATGTTATTTATGTTTATTTCCTTGAAACTAGTATTTACTCAAAAGAATTCACCATCTATTTTTAGTCTGATTTGCAATGCATCTCACATCAACATTCAAATTGAATCACCCTGGTAATTAGGACCAGCTTGTCTGGGGAGTTTGTAAGGTAGTGAACAATCACTGCAGTCCACTGCAGTGACACCCTGTTGCGTTCACGTGTGCACTCACTGACTGCTCCAAGATTACAGCTTGACTTGTTGAATGAAGGATTTCCTGCAGTGACTTTCATAAAATGGTAAGGATAGATAGATAGATATTAACTTTAAAGCAACTGTGATGAATCAGTGAGTACCTATGATGGATGAACACTCAGGGAAGGTGGCTAAGGGTAATGTGCTCCTGAAGCTCAAGGAAGTATGTTGGGAGTGACTGGCCACAGCTGCAGCAAAGAAGGCTGAACTTAGCTCAATACAAGGGACTAGAGGGTGGTCTTTGGTCTACGTGAATCAGCTGAGTGGATCAGCCAGGTGCACCAGTTCAGTGAACTGAATGGTTTTTACACAGAGTGAATCAACCAGCTGTGTAACTATTCACCCCTGACTAAAGTTAAAGAGTACAAATGTCTTCCTGCATGTGCCAGACCAGTATGGGTAGGGGTACACATGCACCACAATCAAACACAGGATATAAAAAAATGATACAATAAACAAACAGCGCTTCAAAGGTTGCAGTGGCCTTCAGCTGACTCTCAATACATGTATTTCTTCTTGTTCACTGGGGGATGCTGAGTGTCATGGCAGTGAGTATATTATACCAACAGGTAATGAGAATCACAATCATGTTGTGATTCAGCTGAAATACTGAAAATACCATACTCTGCAAAGTGTAAATTCCCCAGGTATTGTTATTTAAGCTCATTGTTTTATTGCTCTGCTAACACAAAAACCCATGTAATGTCCTAAATCTTTAAATAAATAAATTTAGTATTAAATATTAAACCTTTAACTTCTGGAATATCAAAAAGAATCTGGTCAGGATTCAAACAAGGAACAGTTTCCTGTGCTTGAAGGAAACCGCTCATTTATTTACCCATACAGAATAAAGTTGAACATCTAAGTCTTCCTTCCTGGGAAAGACAAATAATAAACTGTATCTGAAGGATTATTTTCTAATACAGCAAATAAGATATAAGAAATGCTTATTTCTAGCCTTACTTGCTTTTCCAGTGCTATGAATTAAAAAAAAAAAAAAAAGCTGTACGCATCAATATATCACACATGTTAAATAACAAAGTCCAAAGTTAATAAACTACAAGAGAACAGAAGTGAAAGCAAGCTCGATATTGAAATGCGACCTTTGTTTGATTCCTTAGTTGTATCAGGATACTGACTTCAGTCTCTTGTCTTGTCATTGAATAAGAGATACTAAGATACGTCATTTTCAGTGAATTATTATCAGTATAAGAATTGATCAAGTTAACTGTGGTGGTAACTGAAACAGGTTCTCTAAGTAGCATTGTTTTGTTCAAGACATCGAATCAGAGTAAGTTAAAGTCCTGTCAGTTTTTTCTGCTAAGGCAAAGCATACATTAAAATGATGACTTGTTGGGAATCCTGATCAGAGACAGGTAAATTTTAATTTCTTGCTTGAAAAAATTTTACTGTCTTGCATTTTGTTTCTAGATGATGGAAGCATAAATTTTGTGGCAAAACAGGCCTACTCAAGCAGACGAATGATCAACCAGCTCTCAATCATTGCCACAACCGAGGGAGTAACCGTGGTGTTTCCAGGCAACTGTTGTTTGCAGAAATAAATCATAGCAATACCAAACTAACACTGGGGAAGTGACATGAAGCTATCTGTTAATTTTATCTGCATACACAGTACACTGGACATCTTAAAAATTGTTTTTTCTAATTGTTTCTATGAGTTGTGGAGTAAGTTATCTCATTATCTGCTGACCTATGGCACTAATATCCAGCTTCATTAAAGAAAACATAAAACCCCTACTGTGCAGTAGTTACATATTATGCATAATAAGCTACCACAAAATTCTTTAAAAATAGATTTGTTTTGTGCTAGGAATTTCTTTAGTTGACTATCATCAGAAATATCAAATTAACTTTAAAAATAATAAATAACTTAGATTATCAGAAGGGATTAGTAAAGAGGGAAGAAAGGGTCATAAGGAGGATCCGGGGAACTACAGGCCTGTCAGCCTGACCTCGGTGCCACAGAAGGTTATGGAGCAGATTGTCCTGAGGGAGATCACGCGGCATTTGCAGAACAACCAGGGGATCAGGCCCAGCCAACATGGGTTTGTGAAGGGCAGGTCCTGCTTGACCAACCTGATCTCCTTCTATGATCGAGTGACCCGTGTGGTGGATGAGGGAAAGGCTGTTGATGTGGTCTACCTAGACTTCAGCAAAGCCTTTGACACTGTCTCCCATGGTATTCTCCTGGAGAAACTGGCAGCCTGTGGCTTGGACAGGTACACCCTTTGCTGGGTAAGGAGCTGGCTGGAGGGCCGGGACCAGAGAGTGGTGGTTAATGGAGTTAAATCCACCTGGCGACCGGTCATGAGTGGCGTTCCCCAGGGGTCAGTGCTGGGGCCTGTCCTTTTCAATATCTTTATTGATGACCTGGATGAGGGCATTGAGAGCACCCTCAGTAAGTTTGCAGACAACACCAAACTGGCAGGAAGTGTCGATCTGCCTGGGGGTAGAGAGGCCCTGCAGAGAGATCTGGACAGGCTGGATCTCTGGGCCGAAGCCAATGGGATGAGGTTCAACAAGACCAAGTGCCAGGTCCTGCACTTTGGCCACAACAACCCCAGGCAACGCTACAGGCTTGGGCAGTGGCTGGAAGACTGTGTAGAGGAAATGGCCCTGGGGGTGTTGGTCGACGCTTGGCTGAGCATGAGCCAGCAGTGTGCCCAGGTGGCCAAGAAGGCCAATGGCATCCTGGCTTGTATCAGAAATAGTGTTGCCAGTAGTAGTAGGGAAGTCATTGTCCCTCTGTACTCAGCCCTGGTGAGGCCCCACCTCGAGTACTGTGTCCAGTTTTGGGCCCCTCACTGCAAGAAAGACATTGAGGCTCTGGAGCATGTCCAGAGGAGGCGACGAAGCTGGTGAGGGGTCTGGAGCACAGGCCTTATGAGGAGCGGCTGAGGGAGCTGGGATTGTTCAGTCTGGAGAAGAGGAGGCTCAGGGGAGACCTCATTGCTCCCTATAACTACCTGAGGGAGGTTGTAGTGAGCTGGGGGTCGGCCTCTTCTCTCTTGTAACTAGAATCATAGAATCATAGAATTGCTCAGGTTGGAAAAGACCTTTGAGATCATCAAGTCCAACCGCAACCTAACCATATTGCTCTAACAACCCACTGCTAAATCATGCCCCTGAGCACCACATCCAAACGGTTTTTAAACACATTCAGGGAAGGTGACTCAACCACCTCCCTGGGGAGCCTGTTCCAGTGCTTAACAACCCTTTCTGTAAAGAAGTTGTTCCTGATATCCAACCTAAACCTCCCCTGGCACAACTTGAGGCCATTTCCCCTTGTCCTGTCACCTGTCACCAGTGAGAAGAGACCAGCCCGGCTCTCACTGCAATCACCTTTCAGGTATTTGAAGAGAGCCATGAGGTCTCCCCTCAGTCTCCTCTTCCCCAGACTAAACAGCCCTAGTTCCTTTAGTCGCTCCTTGTAGGGCATATTCTCCAAGCCTTTCACCAGCCTTGTTGCCCTTCTTTGGACCTGCTCCAGCACCTCCATGTGCTTTCTGTAGTGAGGCGCCCAAACTAGTGACAGGGCGAGGGGGAATGGCCTCAAGTTGCGCCAGGGGAGATTTAGGCTGGACATCAGGAAATACAACTTTTCTGAAAGAGTGGTCAGGTGCTGGAATGGGCTGCCCAGGGAGGTGGTTGAGTTACCATCCCTGGAGGTGTTCAAGAAACATTTAGATATAGCGTTGAGAGACATGATTTAGTGGGGTTATTGGTGGTAGGTGGATGGTTGGACTGGATGATCTTGTAGGTCTTTTCCAACCTAGCTAATTCTATGATTCTATGATTACAGATGTTTTCTTCAGCTGTCACATTATCTAAGGACTAATGCATATCCTAGGAAAACAGAGTTGAAGCTTTATGACGTAACAAAGTACAAGCTAAATACTCAAATAATCCTGTCCTAGAATCTTCCCCAACTAAAAATACATGTCATCACTCTAATAATAACCCACTGTGATGTAAAAATATTTTGACACTCTCTCCCATAACACCCTTGTAGGTAATCTTAGGAAGTGGGGGATAGATGAGTGGACAGTGAGATGGATTGAGAACTGGCTGACTGGCAAAGCACAGAGGGTTGTGATCAGAAGCGCACATTCTAGTTGGAGGCCTTGTATGTAGAAGTGTTCCCCAGGGTCTGATACTGGTCCTGGTCTTGTTCAACATTTTCATTAATGAGCTGGATGAAGGGATAGAACGTACCTTCAGCAAGTTTGCTTATGATCTGAAGCTGAGAGAAGTGGCTGACACTCCAGAAGGCTCTGCTACTACTCAGCGAGACCTGGACAGACTGGAGAGCTGGGCAGAGAGGAACCTGATGAGGTTCAGCAAGAGCAAGGGCAGAATCCTACACCTGGGGAGGAATAACTGCATGCATCAGTACGAGCTAGGAGATGACCTGCTGGAGAGGAGCTCTGCAGAGAAAGACCTGGGTGTCCTAGTGGTGAACAGGTTGACCATGAGCCAGCAGAGTGCCCTTCTGGCCAAGAAGGCCAGTGGTATCCTGGGGTGCATTAAAAAGAATGTGGCCAGCAGGTTGAGGGAGGTGATCCTCTCCCTCTAGCTCTGCCCGGGTAAAGCCAGAACTGTGTCCAGTTCTGAGCTCCTCAGTTCAAGAAAGACAGGGAACTTCTAGAGAGCCCAGAGGAGGACCACAAAGATGCTGTCAATGAGGTCAATCCAAAGAAATACAGCTTACTGCAGCATCTTTTGTCTACAATCTTAATTCCTATGTTTTTGAAACATATTTACTAATGCCAAGCATGAAAGAAGCAAAGCAGTTATCTACAAGGAAACCTAAAAGCTTCAAGAGTTCCAATGAGACCTCAAAATCATGCCTAAGGGCAAAATCAATCCTTCTGTTAACAGAAATGTTGGGGTAGCAATTGTCTCTGTCAAAATGATCATTCTCTCCAATAACAGGGTGATAGCAATCATTACGTATTTTTCCGTAGGCACTCTGCATAAGTGTACATACAACTTTTTCAGGCTTCCCTCTTCATTATCTACAGACTCGTTCTAGGGAGCATGCCTAACTGCCTTTCTGAAAGCAAGGCAAAATTAGAGCCTTGAAAGCAAGTTACCCCTTCTGAAACCAGATCCAGATACAGAGGCACAAGCTAACGCGATCCTCTTCTTTTCTCTCTTTTCTCAATAGAAGATAAAAAGTATCCAACTATGAAAAGACATTGCATGTTCTTTACATTAAATAAATACAATAAGTGGTTTTTCCAGTAATTTATGTTGACTTTAATTACTATGGTGCGAAGCAGGACAAAGTATTCATCATGAAGAATTAAAAATAAAACGCAAACAAAAAACAATCGTTGAATTTCATCCAAATCATAACATCAAAGAACCTGACTTTAGTCACATGTATCATTAACCAGTAGTTCAAATACATAAATCTGCATTTTGGGAGCTATAACTCGAGATGAAACTTTTCCAGAGGTATGAGGTTTAATTCACATTGATCAGTGAAATAACTCAGAGAAAAATAGTGAGACTGGAGGAGTATTGCTTCCAAACATATTCACAACATATGCAAATGAAAATTTCTTTAGTATTCAAAGTAATATAAATACAGACTTCTAATGGGGGGAAAACATGATTTAGCCCCTTAGACAACAACATGCAAGGACTTCTAATGCTATGTTTACATTGACTAAAGAGATATTCCCAGAATTCTCTTCAACCACAATCTGTGAACAAACAGAAAACAATGGATGAGATGATAATCACTCTTAGGGTCAATTAGAAGATAAATTGCCTTTCTAATTAACGCTATTCATAAACAGATCTTGAAAATATTGTGCATACTTCTGTGAAAAGGATTATGTAAATAACATGCATTTGCCAAATTGTTGACTGTCCCAAGACTTCTGTTTGTTCAGTGCAGAAGTCTAGTAGGTCTATTCAGTAAATAATGTAGGATTTAAAAATTATCATGCATGTGACAATATAAATTTACCGAACAGACAAGCTCCTATTTTTTGCTTTTAAATAATGCATATTAAAAAAAAAGAATATCCAGAATGCAATATCTGACTGCATATGTTATGAGTTTGAATTAGCAGAGCTACACTACAGTTAAACTGAGATGAGTTTCCAATTTTAAAAGACATTTTTGAGTGCTCTAAAATCAAGAAGCATGTCTCACACTGTCTTGAAAATTACGAACCTCAGACAGTGTAGAAAGCAAGCTTAGAACTAAATAAACAGTACTTTGAGGCTACATTTCTCTCACTTCACCTATCTCAAAGTGAAACACCTAATTAAGTTATTTCTCTAGATTCTCTCTCAGATCAACAGAGAGCTTAGTAACTGCACAGTATCTGTCCCCCTTGCTGCAGAAGGAACCTAGACAAAAATCCTGTTGTACTGAAAGCATAAAGGTACAATACTGACACAGTTTTAGGGAGACAGGATGCCTACAGACTGCTAAAGATAGATAAGGAGGAGGCAAGCTTTAAGACACAAAAGCTCTCCCTCAGGTGTGAAATAAAAACAGCAATTTTCAAAGTTACGTAGAACTTGACAAATATGACCTTATTTTGATGGCCTTGGACCACTTAAAAAAAATAGATACGCGTTACAGCAAATTGTATAAGCAGTGAAAACGTTATTAGATAAAAGGACAGCTGATGAGGTTCTATGTAGTTAATTAGTTTCAGCCATACAAAACCTTAAACATTTGTCCATCAGAGTGTTTGATGCATTTAAACTTTTACAGCCACAAAAGCACTTTTCACCCAGGGTATATTTGTAGTCAAATAATGACTTTCAAAATGACTTAATTTTTTTCAATTTGAAAAAGCTGGTTTTAGATGAACCCTGTTTTTGTTAACATTTCCTGAAATACCACGTACCTGTTCTCCCATCTGATTCATGATAATTAACACATCAAAGTTGAACACAAATATCTCTTACTCACCCATACACGAAAGGGATATTTGAAAGATAGTTAGGAATTACTAGACAAAGCGTATTCAGATTATGTGACACATTCCAGCAATTATCTTCAAGGACATAGTCATGTACATTTTAATACCTCAATGAATAAACTACAATGCAAAGGTTCATGGCACATCACTGAATGCAGTGTACGTACGTGCTAACTGATATGGGCTGCAATCTACTTAATATATAACCATTATCTCGTCTACCTACAGAGATATTGTCCTCAGTCTAAAAACTAATCTTAATAAACAAAATGTCTGAATGAATACTACTACTTTTGATACTACTTTCTTATAATTCATGATAAGGTACAAGATATTTATAAATTATCATTCAGTATATACACAATCCTTTAATAAGCCTCATTCATCACCATGTCAGTAAATAACTGGAAGATACTTGCTGAAATTCCAAGAGATTTTCTCATTAAATGATCTTCACGAAATGATCTTCACCATTTCTTATGAAATGATCTTAACATAAGTGTTTAACACAAGATTGAATGAACTAAATGGTATTCAAACAACAAAAAAATGTGCATGGTTATATTTTTCCTTATAATATCCTTCTTTGATTTGTTCATTCCAGCACAGCCCGTGTTTCAAGCATAGCCCTTAGTTATCAGTAATCTTTATTCACACCAAATGTATGCATCTCCCAAACCACAATGATTTTTCTCACAGTATAAATGCCAGCTCGATGTTACAGAGAAAGAACTAAGGCACAGAACAAATTCAGTGAGTTATAAATGGTCCTTTGGGAACCCTGAGTGTGAACACAGAACTTCTGGGTCCCAATTCAGAGCTTCAGTCACTAGACCATCATTATGTTTACAAAGAAAAAAATCCTACTTAAGTATATGTGTTAATGGTGACAATGTGACAAAATCACATGACTTTTCCAATTAAGGTTTTTCGCACACTTAACCATGAACCTGCACTGTTACTTTGAGTATGATGCTACTCTGAAGATGCAAACCTTGTTTAGCCTGAGAGTTAATGTGCTACATCGTCTTGACTTCATATGAGTGCACGACTGGCCTCTGGAGAACAGACCACAGGAATTCAACCTCAGCATTTAAAATGGATATAATCTTTTTCAAAAAGAGGGGTATGGGGCTTCTCCAACACTGATGTTAATACATCAAACCAACTGGATTTGGAAATACAGATTCTCTCTAGCACATTTTTCAAAGAATTCAATGCTTAACTCAAAGATTTTCAGTGCATAAATCATAATGATCTAAATTACTTTTTTATTTATTTGATTTTAGACTTCATCAATGTGTACCTAAAATTCAATGCTAGCTGAAATATTTTTTTCTTTGTTTTAATTGTCTACAGATAGTTCCATTATTTAGTAAATTAATTAAATCCTTTGGAGATATATTTTATGGTGTTTGCTGAAGAAAAGTTATAAAAATTTTAACTGGGAAAAAGCCAAGCATCCCCATGCACAATTGAAGTATATTCCTCATCTGTACTGCTCTGCTCTTCTGTACTCATTACTCACTCTTCCACTGAAGTTCTTTAAACAAATGCTCATATTAGAAGAACAATGTATTTTATAAAGGCCCGACTTTAATCTAAAGCATTTCAAATTAATAGATATGTAAATGTATTTATTGATCCAAGATGGGTTAAATCAAGCAGAGCAGCTGAGCAGACCAAGATCAAATATAAGTGTGTTTCTGTTCAGGCAGCAAGAAGATAAAGAACTAAAATGGACTACTTGGCTCTAAATGATAGTATTAACTGAATAGGCAAATCTGGCACAATTGAAAGAAGGTAGTCAGCAGGCAGTTTGTAATACCCAAAAATGAGTTATATTAAATTTGATTGCAAGAAGCACCAGTGAAGAATCGTTACTGAATGCATAAGAATTTCTGAAGACTAATAAAGTTAATTGAATGTACATACAAAACAGAATTTGGCTAAGAAAGGAAGAATATAATTTGAGGCCTACTCAATCAGTCATCTAACTAACAAAGCAATGGTGACTGAATTTGCAACAACGATCATCAGTGTGGAAGCACAGAAAACACACATTAATGGGAGAATTCTCTACTGAACACAGTATCATATCAAGGAGAACTGTAATGCCTAGATTTTTAGATATCTTTACTGACCATGACTAATATTGACTGCACAGGACTCCTCCTGGCTCAAAATGTAAACTCTGATATTGATGCACTAAAACAAATAAACAACACCAACAAGAACAAAACCCTACAAACCAGAACCCTTCACTATGAAATACTGAACATTAAAAATCCCGAAGACCATAGGAAAATGCAGATATAGAAGTTATTTTTAAAGGAAATTTGAGGAGTAGCTGAAAGAATGAAGCACTATCATCAGAGAAGGGAGTGTTAAAGACTGGATTACGAGCTCAGAGTAAATGCATGCAAGGTCTCACAAAAACTTTAATCACACTTTAGATAATCAGCAATGTTAACTGGCAAAATATAAGGTTATTTGAATTAATAACTTTTAAAACATGGATCTTTGTTCAGATGATGGAAAGAGTAAGGACTATGCTATTATTATTTATATTTAAAGCTATGAATTCAGCATCCCAAAAATTTTTTAGAGTTATCTTACAAAGAACATAAAATTCACTAATCTCTTTCAAATATATAATAGGCAAGAAACCTATTAGAAAGTCTTTACAGTCATAGGATGATAAAAGCATAAGAGAACTTGTCAGGAAAAATACAGCTACTGCGGAAGAAAACCAAGGTCTTAGGGTGAGCTGCACCCCATGTTCATTATGCAAAAGCTTAAGCAGATCTTTCCTTGGCAAAGAGGAATCAGAGGAACTTTATCTAACTGAAGTATTGATGGAAAATAGAAGTGTGAAAATACTAAGACGTAACCATAATTGACAGCACTCATCCAAGACTTCTGAAGAAAACTGAATACACACTTGCAAGCTTATCAACAACCAGATTGAGTCAAAACTTAAGTCAGGCTCAGGTCAAATCAGTACATTAATTTCTATCAGTGGCAGAAAATGAGGGGAACAGGAGAATATAATCGTCTCCTGATACAACAAATGACTCTAAACAGCTTAGGAAGAAGGAAGAATTACAAGGATATATTTTACTGACAGTAAGGATAACAATGAGGAAGAATAATCTGGTCAAATACATGCATCTGGATAAACAAAACCTTTCACAACACTCCTTACTAGAGAAACAATGAAAGAAATTAAGCGTGATATGTATCACAACACAAAAATGAGGAAATGGCAAAAAGAAGAAAAAAGAAAAAAGAAAAAATCAAACACCATATTAAAAGAAAATATTTATTTCACATAAACAAGTTGGAACTCTGGGTATACGAGTAACTGTATTATAAAAGAATTCCAAAGGCAGTTGGCCAAGGAAATATCCGTCATGGAATATCAGCAATGTGGGGCTACCCTGCATCTCCTACAAGTCTGTAAACAAATGAATGCTGTGATAAGCCAGGGGAATCCCATACTGCAGCAAAAACACTGTTCTGCACTTTCCTTATATTCTTATTATTATTTACTTCAAGCTACCACTGGAAATAAGATTCTGGTGTAGAGTAACCACAGTCTGTTCCACTATAATCAGTTCTAATGTTTTTATCACCAACCTTGTAGCTTATCACTTGCAACAGTTTTGGTTTTGTCTACTTTTAAATGAAAGAAAGAGATAATGAAAGAACTTTGTATGGCGACAGATGGAAATAGGAACGCATAGCAACCTAGCAAAGAAGTGGTTGGAGATATCTTAAAGCAAATGCGGGATAAGACTATTCACCAGGCTAATATGATCAACAAAATCAAAAGCAGATGCAGGTTAAGGAGAGTAACTTTGAAGCCCTGAGAAATGAGCAAGACAACTGCTTTTGAGATTCTACCATTATACAATGATCAGTGATCTGGAAAGAGCAAATATCAGACTGCAGGCAACAGCTGGAGTGGCAAGGTTACAAATTCAAGCACATGTTCAAGGAGAGAGACAATCAAGTGGGAAAGGGAGAAATAATTCACAAGTTCTGGAAAGAGGAGGGCATACATATAGAATTTATGCAAACCACAGAAAGAGGAGGACAAAAAGACGGTTTTGAGATGAAGGAGGAAAGAATAAATACAAAGTGGACTTAAAAGAATGACAGGTGAGACATAACTGGTCACACTGACAAGTAATCAATTACTTGAAAGCAGTTACTGTGGAATTGCTCAGTAGCGCAAAGACTCAATTAAGCTGAGAAGCAATTATACAAAGAATCAAGTACTGTATGAAGTAAATATGGAGAGAAATAAAGTAATATGAATCAATAACAGATAATCAGTAATAGCGTGAACCACATGTCAATATGTACATATGGAATTAATCAGTTATGGAATTAATCAATTATTGGGAAAACAGAAGTAGTGAGAATTAATGTGTCTAACACATAAAGAATACAGCTACTGAAAAAAGCATGCTGAAAATATTAGCCTGGTCTTCCCTTTCAGACTCACTTCAAACATAATGAAGTATTTAACTCTGTCCTTTCATTCTTTTTGCTCGTTAGACAGCTTAGTATGTTTAGTCTACAGTAGACATGCAGATCTCAACAATAGCTAGGGAAGCTTAAGAACTACCCTAACCTGCTATCAAAATGTACAGTTGACATCAATACCTGTACATTACTTTTGGAGATTTTGAAGAACAGAGATGCCCATGTCATAAAGTCTGTACTCTGCAGCCAGGCTACAGACAGACATCTCATAATATCATCTCATAAAAATGTATTTTTGCAGATCTTACAGACTGTATGAAAGATCCCTACACTTATCAATAATCAGTGACACAACTAGGATAGATCTGTGGGCTGATTATGAAAACTGAGCTACTAGTAATATCTGCCAGAAATGGAAATATATCTATCATGTATTGCTCCTCATATATTAGCTTAAATAACTTTTCTTTCCTCATATTTATATATCCGATGTATTTAGTAAGCCATCACATTCTACACTTTTGCAAGACTGAAAACAAAAAACAGTCTGCTATAGAATATCTCCCTTTTGGCATTCAAGGGTATTGTAGAAAAATTCTCAACCTTGACCATACAATATGCAGATATCTCAAAACGTCACATATCACAAAAATGTGTGGAGATGTTAACTATGACCTGAAAACAGTATACCTACAGTAGTGGAACCCTGTATCCATGCCAATGAATCTCTGCTAGTACTATTGTGCTATGTCACAGAACCCTGCTGAAATGACAGGTTTTAATATCAGAACTAACTCACAAATCCCTGTAACATTTTCCAAAGACCTGTAAGGACGTATTTCAAATACCTTCTGTAGGAAGATCTCTTCATTCTTCTGATCATCCCTGAAGCCTAATGAGAATTGGGGCAGGAGGTATGAAATTAAGATGTGTGAGTATAGGGTTCTACACTGAGAAGTCTGCTGTTCTGCTGTTCTGCAGATATCCACCCTTACATATCAGAGACATTCCCGTTAGAAGTCAGTGGAGTCCAGAGAGTTTAGCTGGGCAGCATTTAGCTGCCAGAGCAGTAGGTTCCCTGTGTCATTTGATATGCACCACGACAGATACAGAATGCATGTGGGGCTTGCATATGGAACACAAAATGCGTGGGAGACCTTTTGTGGTGACACCTGGAGGCTGGATAAAAAACAGGAGAGGATCTTCAGTGGCACAACATGGCTGTACCCACATACAGGGTAAAAGTCACTGTCTTCTATTTGCACCTCCCACTGCTCGCTGCTGCGCTGCGTGTAAAGACTGAATGTCTGTTGATAGGAATGAGAGGACAGACATCAAGCACTCGTGCAGGCATCTTAAATGTACACGTCTTAATTCAGGTGTTTGAATCTTCCAAAATTACCAGAAAGTTGAACAGGATCTGCCTCCATCTTTTCCTTAGAGTTAGCAGCCCAGAAATAAGCTTCTTATTTCCTGAATTGTTTTCCATTAACCTTTCTTGGAAAAGAATGATCAGAATTATATCTGTATCCCAGATGAGTATTTGTCAATATTCATTACAATGGACGAAATTTCTTTTGGTCTTTTGGATTATATTATCTGATACGTCAGTAAAAATACTAATCGAAAACATGCAAACAAATGCAGAAGTATAATGGGAATGAGTATGAAGAATATATAATGTATCACCTTGAAACACTATAAAAAAAATATTAGTATCCCAGTATGGGATCATTTCCCCTCTCTGGAAAACCAGAACATCAAAACATAAACCTAAGAGCAAGTATTGCTAAGAAATCTAACAAAAACAGGAAAACAGCATATAACTGAAAGAAAAGAGATTTGGTAATTACAGGCTCATTATTTTTACCTTAATAGCTGAAAGGCTACGGAAGAAATTTTAAAGGGATGTATAATTAAACTCTTAAATGAAAAATGAGATAAAAGGCTATAAAAGTTGTAAAGCTCTGTGCCAAGCTAAAAATATCTCTTACTATGAAAATTCTTTGCTGTTGTTATTGTTGGTTGTTTTTTAAGATTGGGAAACGATGATTTAATTGTTCGAAGTTTAATGAAGCTGACACATGGCAATGAAAAGTGCAAAGCTTGTATTACTCTCTCTAATGTAAGACATTAAAAATTAAAGAGGAGAAAACAATGAGTTATGCTAGAATAATTTTACTTTTAGAGTTCCATAAGATTTGACTCTGAGATTAATAACTGTTTGATTCTTTGACTTTGGCTTAATAGATAATGAAATTTGTTAATTTTTACTTTTCAAAGTTGGGAGGCATCATCAGTACAACACAGGATTAAAGAGCTGGATGACAAAAAAATTGAAACAAGATAAAATCTACAATATTCTGCTATAAACTGGTGGCTTATTGTGCAGGTTTAGCAAAAATGTATGCAATAATTAATCACAGAAAGGCAATGTGATCCTACAATTTATCCAGTGAACTATTCAGTATAGGCAGAGTTGTCATCATCGTTTTGGTGTCTCCAAGATACTGGACCGTTACATGTGAGTTTTTTACTAGTTACATATTTTTATATATACATACACACTAGTCCTGTTGGAAGGCTGCTCACATGGGGTAGTTTAACCTTCTCAAGTGTAATTATTTCGGATGCTTCATGTATTGGTATATCCACATAGCATTTTCAGTTGCAGGACCAACAAAACCTTGGTGAGCAACTAATTTTCCCATAGGGTTATCACAGAAATTTTCTCAGTGATTTGTAGGTAAAATCCTGGCCTCACTGAGTTCTACACTGTCAGTATTTTACTTACAGACTTCAGGCGTGGAGCTATTATTTGTGTGTTATGAGTAATTCACCTTCCTTTCTGTAACACAATCAAGACAATTTTACCAAATAATTTCTATGCACTCCTGATTATTTAACGTTGAGCTATAACACACATTACAGAAAGAAACTCAGTTTCTAAGCAGTTGAGAATTCACCAGTTTTTTAAGTAAGCTGCTCCACTAGTTTGTTAACCTTGTTGTAAAAATATATACCATAATTTCAGTGAAATTTGTCTAGTTTGAATCTGTCTAGCCCTAGGCTCCATGCATTCCATCTTGGATGCCTTTTAGATTTAAAAATACGGCACAGTAACTTCTTCCTATATGAGTAAAGACTATGATCAAGCAACATTGTGATTGTCTTTCTGACAATATGATTTTCTGCTTTAGTCTAGCACTGTTGGACAGATTTACCAGATCTTACAGTTTTTTCCAGATCACCACTTTTCTCAAAAGATGAACATCAGAAATAGACAAAGCCCCCTTGAAATACTCAATACTGTCATAAATAGATGCAATTACAGCTGATGATCCTCTGCTTGTATAAGAATTACATTTCCTTTATTTGCCACCGCATCACACTGAAGCTCATCCAATTAAACAGCAAAAAGGACCCTAGGTCCTTTGACTGTTTTTCAGATGACCACCTTGTATAAGTGCCACATCCTTTGTGTCATGGAGATCTGACCTTGAATTAATTTTTGTTTAAAAAGATCCTGATCAGATTAGACAATTTTAATGTGAAGTCCAGATCACTTTATAGAACTGATCTACTATGGCTGTGTAACTAATATTGTTTCCCCTCACCAATGTCAGTGTTTAAAGGTATTATAAACTGGGATTTTCTCTCTCATAATCTGTACTTGTGTGCTTCTGAGTCCTAACAGTAGCTTTATGGTAGAACTGAGAGCACCCTTAACTCCCAAATCATTATTCATTTCTTATTCAATGTCATACATACTAATAACTAACTAATTAATGTATGAGTCACTGGCATAAAGCATCACAAATATGAAGAACAATTTTCACACTGGTAGCACTGTTCTTGCACCAGGAACAGGCAACACTGCTGAGTGGATCATTTTTAATTGTGAGCTAAGCTGGTGCTGACTTCCAAAGACTGTTTCCTCTCCTGGAATTGCTTTTCCCTGAAAAGGGGATTCTTGCTAGGGGCTGAATTCCTTTCACTTATGTGGGCATGTACAACAGTCAGCTCAAAGCTATGCATTTTATTCAAAATCATATGCTTAGGCCTTGCAAACTCTGTATTTCTGTACTATCTTTGGCACCATTAGCTTAGCTTAGACTTCAATAATTTCCTTTAACCCCGGTGTTTGCTGACATAACTTTTTAAAAGCACTATTTCTAGAAAATTACTTCTTTCTACCTTTTACTGCACAGATTTTTAAATAAATAAAAAAAAAATCTAATGCTCTTAAAGAGAGATTAAGGATGTCAAAATCACCCTGATCCAATGGTTTGAAGCCAAGAAAATCTTTTTATACTGCAAAAATGCCAGAGGCATTGCACAAATGAGCATTAAAATGTTTAATCTAAATTGCTCTTAAATTCTGACTACTTATCAAACTATTTTCAGTTTAGAATGTAGACACTCAGTGAAACACTGGTAGAAAAATCTAGGGCAAATCTTAACTGGTTTTGGACAGGTCATTTCCATTGGAGAACGATGTGGGGAATGATGTATTTAAATTAGAGAGAGAGATTTTAAGGGTGCACTATTCAGCTGATAAAGAATTAGCTGGATGGCTGCATATTTGTTGTCATCAGCTCAATGTCCATGTGGAAATCAGTGACAAGTGGGTCCCCTCAGGGGTGTCCACATTAGGACCCAGACACATGGACCACATGAAGCCAAGTGCAAGGTCCTGAACCTGGGTCAGGGCAATCCCAAACTTCTGTACAGACTGGAGGTTGAAGGGACCGAGAGCAGACCTGCAGAGACTGACTTGAGGATACCAATGGATGCAAAACTCATTGGCTTGAGTTGACAGTGTGTGCTTACAGACAAGAAAGCCAACTGTATCCTGAGCTTCATCAAAAGAACTTGACCAGCAGGTTGAGGGAGGTGATTGTCCCTCTCTAATCTGCACTTGGGAGGCCTCACCTATAGTGCTGCATTCAGCTATGGGGGACCCAGCACAAGGACATGGACCTGTTGGAGTGGATCCAGAGCAGGGCACGAGGACAGTCAGAGGGCTGGAGCACCTCTCCTGAGAAGACAGGCTGAGAAAGCTGAATTTGTTCAGCCTGCAGAAGAGAGGACTCTGGGGAGATTTCATAGCTGCCTTCCAGTAAAGGGGGCCTACAAAAAAAGGTGGGGAAAGACTTTTTACAATGGCATTGGATAATGGTTTTAAAATGAAAGAGGGTAGATTTTGATCAGATATTAAGAAGAAATTCTTCGCTATGACGGTGGTGAGGTACTGGCACAGGCTGCCCAGAGAAGCTATGGACGCCCCATGCCTGGAGGTGTCCAGGTCCAGGCTGTATAGAGCACTGGGCAGCCTGGTCTAATGGAAGGTTTTGTGCAGGGTGCACCCTGTGGCAGGGGGGCTTGGAACTAAATCATACGTAGAGGTTCCTTCCCATCCAAACCATCCTGTAATTTGATGATTCTATGCTGTAAGACTGTGAGAAGCTTTGCCACCATCATCTTTAAGACTGCCTAACCTGTCAGAATTTCTTCTGTCTTCAGTTTGGTTGTTCCTCTTTCAGCTATAATTTTTTAAAGAAAACAGTGAACATTTTTAATATAATTTTCATAACATTAGTGGCTTGTGCCATACAAGTGTAAATTAATTCGTGTCATAACTGCCATCAGCTGAGAAACAACCATTCACTTTCACATACACAGACATTTAAGAGGATTTTAGTTTTGCATGAAAAGTGACCTGTTTCACAGTTGTCTTTTACACTAAACAAACACAAATGTAGGGAACAGTCGCTATCCAGAAAATTTAATTTAATTATCTATTAGTTAGCTACTGCAAGTCTTTCCCTACAAACTAACAAATTTTTTTCTTTCCTAGATTTAAATTGCTACTTGCACTGATTTGCTGGATGGGGGATTAAAGTATTGGACCCTTGTGCTAATTAATTGTATATATATGAACTCAGTATTTTGAGACTAGCAGTAAAAGCTGCACTGGAACATAATGGCCATGGCTACATGACTGCAAGTCAGAGAACTCAGAGATTAAAAAGTAGAGGTAACTGCCTTGGGGCAAGGTCACACAAAAACTATCACATAATAGGAAGAAAAGTGCCATGGATTAGAAGTGGAATATAATTAACTATAATGCATTTCTGCTTTGTTTCAGAATTGCACCACATTACGATGATTCTTTTTTTCACTGAATTGCAGAATTTTCCAGTGGTACACTGTTTATTTGCTCACAGCCACTGCCAGGTTAAACAAAGAAAAGAAGCAAAGGATGTTTTTATATTTATTTGCTCTATACTTTGTTGAAAACTATGTATACAGATACACTTTTCTATTTACTTAAGTTTTCTATTGTTTTACACAGGAGTGAAATTCAAACTTCTTGCGGGGGCAAAATTATTATTATTTTTAGAATTTTTTAAAAATTGTTGCTGTTTAATTGTTGTTTTCAATATAATTTCTGATGCAAGGTTCAAACATTGTTTTTTAATTAAATGTGCCATGTGTTTTCAGTACAAAACTGTAATAATTACATTTGGAAAACCAGTGTTACGCACGTACAATTCTGGCTATACACAGAGCTATTAAAGTGTTTCTGTCTTACAGTGACAAAGAAAATGAGCATATAATTTTATTCAGTTCTGTTACTTGCAGTAGAGTCCCAGTTAATAAACTGGACTACTACTATTTTGTATCTTTAAAAGAGGCAATATACACAAAATGACATTCCACTTTTAACAAGCATCTATAGATATTGCTCTGAAAGTAATGCCTCCTACTTATTTCCATGGAAACTACAAATGATACAAAGAGCACAATGACATTGTTTGATAGAACAGATTATCAGCTACAAAACACAATTTTTCAACACAGTCACCACCATTATGCATTTTTGCCAGTGATGAACAAAAACCTGCATGCTGTGCTTGTAAAACTCTGCACCAGAGAATGTGACCGCTGTCACTATTGCCTCTGCTGAAATGTACCACCCACAGCCTCATTGGGTTCACATCCATTGGTTGGTCTCCCTAAACATTCAGCAAATGTCAGTGGGTGCCATTGTTTCTGCATTGTTTCAGTTCCACACCTTCATTTCATCCACACTTCCATGTCAGACGCCATTTTGTCAGACTGCCCCTCTGCTGCCATCTGTCGCACAGCAACAAAGCACAATGGAATATTAGTGGGAAGCTTCAACCTCTACTGCCACAGCACCAACATCTGCCTCTGATGTCGTGGGACAACATAATAAAATCGGAAGCATTACTTTTGGAGCAGCCCTTGAATATGTTTACTTTGATACCAACAGATCTACAAAGTATTAATGAAAAATTAGCCTATAGAGAAATCAAGAATTCCATAGGTTTGGAGCTAGAATTTAGAACAAGGATGAAGTCCATTTCAGAGACAGCCTTGAGGAACCTTATTTCCTGTCAAAAGTATCAAAAGAGAGAGGGCTCAACATGACTGATCTTTAGAGAATATGCTTTTGGTTAAAAAGACATATGAATTTACATCAAAATGTCTGTATGTACATCTTCTAAGTCAAAAGGAAATGTAGAATTCTATTGTGTCTGAATGATTAAAATTTGTATTTTTCTCTTTTAGATTACATTAATCTTATATACATACATGCTAAAATATTTTCAACCAACTAAGCTCACCAAAAGATGACTAAGAATCCAGAAATTTTCTATAACACAAATTTAATCTTTCCAATTAAAATTGTTGCAAACATTCTTTGATGTTAATTGCTTTACATACTTTCTAACTAATGACTTTCATTTTACTAAGGGACAAAATCAAATCGAGCTATACATTTAGGTACTTACAAATTCAACTTTAATGAAATCAGTGATTAATTACAATGTTTCAGTAATAATTTAAAACTTCCAAGTATTTCTTTGCAGTTTTCATAATATAACTGCTAGAGTTGTCGTGATTTTGCAAGAAGTCATTTCTATTTTTTCTTTGTAAACAAAGTACAAAACAAGCCTTGCTAACAGTAACACAAAAGCATGGGCCAACAAACAGAGCATGTCTATTCTTGTGTTATATAGGAATGCTGTTACCTAAAACTTCAGTTACATTATTCCCTTTGTTCTTCTGTAAAAAAGGGTATATAAAAAGTAGTGAATACATTCTGGTTTCAACAAGAAAAATAAATGATGATGGCACCAGAAATTTCATTTTAAATGGATAGTGTCAATACCCTAAATTGTAAATTAGCAGTGTAAGGACCGAAAAAGAGTACTCTGTTCAAAAACATAGGATTTCAGATGTAAACCTGCAATTGGGCTGAGCTCCCTTTTTTCTGATTCTTTTCAGGTGCACTTGGATGCACATGAATGTTATGAAGGGGAAAAAAAAAGAGCAAATCCCGGTTCTCATCACTGTGCTAAGAGTGAATAATTGGAGTGCTGAAAAAGCAGAAATAAGGATACCAATATTTTTTATACATTTTATTTTGGCATCATCAACCATTTTCTCAATCCAATGAAAATCTGAAGCAATTGATTCTTAAAACGTTAGTCAATAAGAGAGGACTTTTGTGAGATTACTTATAAAGATTTCTATCCTACCTTCTTGTAATCCAAAATTACTGCTTGTATCATAATACTGACAGGTTTATCTTAATAAGAAATGCTTTGTGTTATGAGAATTTATGTTTTTATGCTCAATTACATTTTTATGTTAGAGGCATTAGGTAGGCAATAAAAAGGTCCTGCATTACATCTGTTATTCGTTTTTCAAATCCAAAGTTGTGAGGTAAGATATCCTTCAAAATGAAGTTCTCTTGCCTTTATTAAGCAGTTTGTATTAAGCCTGCTTATCTCAAATCTTACCATTGTAAGATGGGAAAAAGGTATGTCGTAAATTACATATCACTTCAAGAATGGCACTTTCCTGAGATGCCTCTAATTAGGGTTGGATTTCCAGTACATGAAGCACTGTACAAACACAGAAGGAAAAAGAGACAGTCTGTGCTATAAAGTGTTCATAATCTAAATTCAACAGAACATAAAATAGGAAAACTAAGAATCCAGAGAGTCTGCGCATGACATCAGGTCTCATTTGGAACAAAGCAAAATTATCCTTCTAAGTAAAATACAGACTATAGCATCAAACCATAATACACTACTTGTAAATTTAAGAAATTATGCAAAAATGATATTAATTATCTAAAAGGTCCCTATATATGAATTTGAAAAAAGCGACTGCACATTTTTCTTTCTCCACTCCTGCAGATGTTGTACTATACATGCTACTAATACAGACGAATAACGTGAGACCAAGCTCAATGATCACAGTTTGCTGCAGGTTAAAAAGAAAAAAAACAAAAACCACAATAATTATGTTCATTACCGTGATGAGTTAGTTACAGTCCAGTAAAAGCTCTAAATGTCCTTTGTAATTTCAATTAAGTTGATACTATGAAAGAAGCCTAAGGAGAAATTTCAGCATTGCCCTTTATGTCTGTACAGCACACTGAAATACCCCTAATGGAAAAACTGCATATCTCCTTATTTTTAATTTCTTGTGACGGTCTCTGTATTAACTAAACTCTAATATTATAACATCTGTCTAGTCTATAGGAATTACAGGAGAGAACCCATTGCTTACTGATAATTAATTAGGTAGGCTGTAATTTTTCCCCTTTTTCTTTCTTGTCCCAAGTGTTCCGTAAGAGGAAGCATCAAATCTTTCAGCATTGTGCTGATACACACAGTCACTAAGCGTTGACAAGACAGCACAGTGAAAACTGAACCATTCATAATTCATCAGTAAATTAAATTGCTTAGATTTGTTAAAGATGTAGCCAGTAACCGGGCTGATTCAATATGCGAGTAAGGAAAATGCTCCCAGTTCTACAGCCTCATGACTCATTCATCGCTGGACATTCTCACATGAAGAACTATGGGGCATCTTCTTGTGCCTACAATCACATGCTGTGGGGGAGCAAATTACCTTCAGCATTCAAAAAGATCAAAATCCAAAAGCTCATTAAATCAAACTTATGCACCAGCTTGAAGACATATTCAGCTACAGACATACTTTGAAGCCTTGGGAAGGTATTAATTAGTAAACAAACCCACTGCAGGAAGCATTTTTGCATAGCCAGGAAGCCTGTATTAAAATCTGGGAATGCATACGGTACACCTTCAATCCAAATTTGTGAATCCATTATTTGTAATTAGATCATTTATCTACTATTTATTCTACGGAAATGTATTTTTTTCCAGATTTATTTCTGTGAAGGAAAACACCATTTTGCACCAGATTTTTAAGGAAATGGTAAGGTGGGAATCTGTATAGTCTTCGCTTGTTAGAATGACCTGGGTAACAGCAGGTAACACAGTGAGCACTGTGAGCATAATCAGTGTGTGAATAGATTTTCCAAAACTGCTTGTGCTGAGAGGATGCTTACGCTGATGATGCCAAAAAGAAATTAACAGTGGAGTTTGGCTTAAGATGACTATCAGATGGATTACGCAGTAGCTAAGGTTTAGCAAGAGACATTTGAGAAAATGAGCGAGTTTGAAAGGAAGCATGAAAAAAGCACAAAAATTTATGACTGAAAGAAGACTTTGGTATCATCAGCAGCCAAACAGAGTTTGATATTCCCAGAAGCTGCCCCACTGGCACTGCAGCATCCACCTAAACATGACAGAGCATTGTCCCTGTCAGATGCCACCTGTAGGTGGACTGACAGCAAGGGCTGCAACAGCCAGCTACTTGCACCTTGGGTGTGGGGATGTGACCGTCTGGGGGTGCAGAGTGGTACATGTATGAAGTAGCATAAGTGGAGGGAACTGGTGCTCACAGAAAACAAGTGCTTGTACCCTGCAGGGTCTGTGCCAGCAGGCTGCTAGCATCAAGCTGTGTGAAGGGCTTGTGTGTGAGATCACTTGTAAGAATGCATCTAAAGTCCCCCAAGTGTCTCAGATTGTGGTTTATCTGTTGTATTGCTGACATTGATCCAGTTTACTGACTGCCAGTTAATTGCATGTTGTTAATAAATCAAACCTCTTCAATCTCAACTCTATTTAAGCCACGTATTAAGCAGTTGTTGCAAGAAAAAAAAATGGTTATTGCATTTTGCTATAATTCCTAAGAAAGCAGGCATAACCTGTTCTAAGGAAGCTGAGCACAAGCCCTTTCTATTACATCAGAGCTCCCTTCTGAAATGGACACAAGCATCACGACCAGATGGCATACTGCATCACCATCTACCCAGCACATCAGTGAGAAGCTGGGTCAGGTATTGCGGGAAGTTTTCTGAAGGTGAAAAAACAATCCTCTATAGCTTGTATGCCTGAGGTTAGGAATAAATCCCTGTCTGTGCCCAGTAACAATGCATTCTGTAGAAAATACTGCCCATGTAACACTGCCAGGGTCACTGCAAGCTTTCCTTAGCTGCGCAGGTGGTGGTTAGGAAAATCGTATCTGGGGCATGCTGTTCACTCACTCATAAAGAGAGCATTACCAAGAAACTTTTGCAAGTTTGAATACACTTTCCTCATCTCAAACTTATTTTTCCTCTACATTACAGTTCCTCAAGTTAGACTGTTGTTTAGGATAGATATTGATTACATATAAATAGAGGATGCAAAGAGTGAATTAGATATAAATTAGATAGAATTGAAAGTATATAACCATAATATTACATCTCCATTTCCCTATGTCTTTTTTAGTATATTTGTATATCACTAATATCACTAGAAGTCTTGCCAATTGTACTGTGAATAATGTAGTTAATGGGTCACAATTTGTAAAGCCTGAGACTTGAGGTATCTTTGATATTTGCAGAAGTAAAGGAAAATTCTAAAATTTTAAATCCCTTATTAAAACCATATAGATTTAAAAGGATATACTAAAAATCACACACTTGATATAAGGGCAACGCCTCCCTCCATAATCCCCATAAAAACAGAAAAGAGTTGTAAAAATAAAAACAAAAAACCAACTACTACCGACTCCTGCCTCACAAAATGTATTTAAAAGGCTACCTACAATGTTTCCTAATTAATTTCTTTTCTTTAATCTTTTACCATTTTGTAAGGAATTTTGGGGCAAAATAACTAAATCAAAATTTAAAGCCATTTTAAGAAAGTAGAAATGACTTGTATTGCTTAGTGCTTCCTCATCAAGACTTCACTGGCAGCCAGGATTCTCGTACTTCTCACATCCCTGAAGCTCGCATCCCTGAGCTCCAGGTGGGAACTAGGGGAGTAAATCCCCCTGCTGTAAGAGGGGGAATTATAAACAGGAAGGGAATTAACTTTTTACAAGGGAAGACAGTGATAGGACAAGGGGAAATGGTTTTAAGCTCAAGGAGGGGAGGTTTCGTTTGGATGTCAGGGGGAAGTTCTCTACAGAGAGAGTGGTGAGGTGCTGGAACAGGCTGCCCAGATAGGCTGTGGATGCCCCATCCCTGGAAGTGTTCAAGACCAGGGCGGATGGAGCCCTGAGCAATCTCATCTAATACTAGATCCAGAGGTCGGTGGCCCAGCCTGTGGCATGGAGGTTGGAACTTGATGATCCTTGGGGTTCCTTCCAATCCAAGCCATTCTATCATTCTATGATTCACATAAGCATCCTCAGGACATATTCATGCCCTGAAACACTACTTCCAGAGGTCATGCACCAACCCATATTTAAAAAAAAAAAAAAAAAAAAGTTTCAGGGCTTGAGCACCACATTCACATTATCACCATTAAGCTGTTTAGCACCATGCAACACCACTATCAAAGCTCATTCTCACAGCTCCAGTTGTGATTTGAGCTCTGGTAGATTAGCACAAATATTTACACACACACATAAAAAACTGTGTTGTGGCAACTCAATAAAGATTGGATAGCCATAGAATAGAGTTCCTTATAATTACTTCAGACTATGTCCTACACTTTCCACAAAAGCATTATACACAGACGTAAATAAGGCCAGACTTTGAATTCAGATACATATGAATGCTCTTTGACAAGCCAGAGTTTCATTCGCATCTTCTTTGAAAGAAGGAAGAAGAAAGAAATTAGGATTTTAAAAGCCAATTTCCATCTTTGGGAACACCAAGCATAGTCCTGTGCTACAGGCCAGATGTCTGTTTGATAAGCCTCTGCTGCCTTGGAACTCGTCAAGAAAAAGCCAGAAATCTCAGCAGAGACTTCCCCAAACAACTTTTAAGAAGGCACAGCGGGGCCCCCCCACTGAAGCAATAAGCTCTTGACCTGGAAAACTGGAAAAAATGAAGTAATAGCAGTCTATTCCTTCTTCAGCAGGAAATGGATTATGCCTCTGTACCAGTAAACTAGACAGTAAGCTCCTGCTTCTGAGGAATCTTTGTCTCTCAGGAAAGATCTGCTTCACAGGAGAAAATGAACACAAGAGCACTGCTCTTGAGCCTCTGTTCATCAGAGAGCACAGTACAAGGTTTGGCAGTATGTGAAAGGCTGCTGCAATGAGACAGGACTAATCTGCTCTCCATATCCACAGAGTATAAGAAAAGGTGTAAAGAAGCTTAACTGCAACAAGAAAGATTCAGGTTAGACAGTAAGGAAAACTAGCAGAAATAGTAAGAGTAGAGAAGCACTGGAATAGATAATCTCAGGTGATTATGGAATCTCCACAGGGAGATTAAAGAAACATCAGTGAAGAAACACATTTGTAGAGTTAACTGAAGAGAAACAGAGTAAAAGGCAAGGGAAAGAAATGGCATGATGAAGTCTTTTTCATTCCTGTTTTTTATGATTCATGATCTTTTGATCCTTACTTTAAAGCAGGTAAAGATTAGGTAATGAGGAATCATTCTGTCCAGGGAAAAAAAACAGAGGGTCTGGCAATTGAAATTTGCTGATATTGCATCCAGGTATGCAGATTTATGTCTGAATATTCATAAAAGTAGTAATGTGTCACAGAAACACATGTAGTTCTCTGTGTGCATAAATAAATGATAATCAGGAGGAAAGTGTTATACTCCCTTACTGGTACTAAGAGAAACTTGTCAGCAATCAAACCAGATTGAAAGACAGGATGGAAGGATTAAACTCCCCTCCAAGAGATACACTCAGGGAAAATTACATTTTCAGATGTTGTCACAGCAATAAAGAGAACCACTACTGATAAAATACACATACGTAAAAACCCTTTTTTTGGCCTTCTTCACTCACTGAAAATTTAGGTTGGCTGTCGGTTATGCAAGCATGTGATGTGCTGAAATGAAAGCACGTTCCGTTTGTTCTGAAACAGTTAACTATGTTTAACAAGTGAAATTACTAAACAGTTTGAGCTGCCCAAAGTAGATTATTAACACACTATTTTCTTAGTTTACCTTCTTTTTAAAACCAAAGGTATATATAAGGTACATCAACAAATGGAGATGCTATAAACAGAATAATCAAGTTTTAAATCAAAATGAGAAATCTTGGCATAAAGTTATAAGAAAATGGACAAATCAAACAGAGCTCATCTGAAGCTTTTCTTCATTATATATCCAGGTTCTGTCAAGAAAACTGCACAAACTTTACTGACTCTATCAGACACTGAACTACATTGCAGGGTATGGTCTGCAGCAGTAAGCTACACTATCACTTTCCGACATGGAGTAGATTAAAATTCTAGTGAATGATAGCTTATAGATATCTATAATTGATTGTTCTTTTGAAGATTATTGGATAACTGAATGAAATTAATTTATTCCTTTTATGATCAAGTGTTATGATTATTGACACTGATGATTGCTGAAGCAGAAGATGGCAAATATTTTTCAGTTTTTAACCTATCTGTCCATAGTGAGCTACCAAGCAGGCAAGGATGCATAAGCCGAGGTTATGGCTGGCACTTCTTGCCATTAATTGCTAGCAATATCTTGGCCTTGGGTATCTGCTGTTGTCAACCTTCTGTTGTAATTCAAGCCTCGCCTCCTGAATCCCACAATCAGATTGAAGGGTTAGAGTAGTCTGCATGCAAGTTTCCTCATTACGTACATCCTACTGGGCTTGGATCCTGCTTTTCCTTCCTTTGGGAATTTACATAAAACAAAAAGCAAACTATTGTTTCCTCTAACAGAATAAAAAGAAAAAAAGAAAAACACCACCAACATCACCATAAAGTTTAATAGAATGCATAACCTGCTTTACTTAAAAAGGTATCTTACCTTTATCAAACACAACTTAATGTTTTTCTCCCTCATAGTCTGCATCTTTCCATTCAGTTGAAGTTACTGTACTCCTACCATCTCAAGCACATGCAATATTCCAAAAGAAAATCATTTAGCAAGCTAGCTCATGGATCCTGTCAGTACTTCACTGTAAAAGGGCCAGTCATGTTCTTCAGCTGTTCGGGAAGAGGCATATGAGACATGTCTTAAGTGCTGAAGATACATTTCCTATTAATATCAACAGTGGATTAACAGCACAGCACTGCAGTAGCCCAGTCAAAATGTACTATCTGTAAATAATTGCAGGTAGCTCTGTATCTATCAGAAAAGAAGGGAACTTGTGTCCTAGAAATACTATGAACCTCCGTGTCCCGAAAGACCTTTGCTCACACTGCAGTACCAGTGGCTATGTGGCAGCATGTCCAAAAGCAGCAGTGTGAGGTCTGCCAGCATACCATGCCAACAGCATTGCAGATGTGTAGCGCACATACAGCTCTGCATGAGGCAGGCATCAGTGAAAGGAAACCTGGAGCTCTGGGCTACCATGCAAACTGCCAGGGTAAAAGCAGTTATGAGACAGCTGTGTGAGAGGTCCATCGGGGCCACTGCCTGCCTGCCTTCAGAGGCCACTGGCCTAGGAGCAGCATTGCTGGGCCTGGCCTTGCCTCGGCTCAGTCGTGGCTGTGCCTGTGTAGGCAATGCCTTTCCCAGTCCAAACTGTCTTCTCAGCACCATCACAGCAATTTTTTGAAATAGTTTTATTTCATTAGCTTAGCTATTGGGGTTTTCCTAATAAGTTCTCCAGCCTTTTGAAAACTGGAACTTTTTTGTTAATGGCACAGCATGAATGGTCGCTTGAACCTCCCACTCCACTGTCCAGATGGCACAATCAGCCAGGATTACTGACCCAACTTTTGTGACAGAAGTCCAACCATCTGCTTCTCTGGTGCCTTCACATGGCTTCATAAGCTGACTGCCCTAAAAAGAGAAACTACCGGCTCAGCAACATTGAACACAGGGAAATTCAAGTGAAAATGGGAGGAAGGCCCAATCGATATTGTGGAATGCACACTGTACCCTCTGATACGAAGGGTTTTAACTCATGTAAGAACTCATGTATTTTATGACTACTCATGCATCTGCAGACACTCACGAGGCTGTTTTGTTTTTTTTTTGTCTATACTTAATCCATCAGCAAAGCAGTTAACGGACAGATAGAACAAGTGATATAGTTACACAGACTTCTGACAGCTCTAAGTTCAAAACCTATTAGGTCATAGAAACAATCCAGGCAGCGGTTAATTTTAAGTACAAAGTAGTTCAGTATACACTCACATATATTTTCAGGAGTATACAGTTCCTAGAAAAACAAAATATTTTCACCTCTAGTCACAACAGAGAAAATGTGATTTAGAGTTTAATATCTAACAGATACAACAGTAATGACAAAACTATGACTTTTAAAGTAAAAATTATTGTGTATTCTTTTTAGAGGTTATTATTAGCCCTTTCAGGAATTAGATTGTAAGGAATAAATTGTTTTGTGGTACTTAGGATAGTTTGCTGGAAAACAGAATTTTCTTTCTGGCACGAGTGAAATAATAATGCAATTTTCAGTGTGCTGTACTTTATATAGGTATAGTTATCCTTTTACCTTACTTAAAACAAGGCAACAGCAAAAAAAATTGTACTATAAATATCAGTTCCTAAACCTTCAGAAGCTAAACATTTTCTGGTAAAAGGTATTCATCAGAGATATTGACGTTCTTCTAAACTACAATATGAAAGAGATTTAGGAACACCCTCGGGTTCAGATATTCTTGTGTTAAGATATTACTCATTCAGTGCTACTGAATATAACAGCAGTAGATCATTGTGCCTATTTTAATACTCTTAAGTCAGCGTGTTTTATGTTTCGTATCCTAAGTAGCTCTAGTATCAAATATCAATTCTCTGTCTTCACTATCAGCTATTTTTATGTTCTAATTGTACCTCAGTATAAGAAACTAAGATATGTGAGCTAACCTCTACTAAACAAAATATACCATTTGTTTAATCCAGCATTTAAAATTAGGGATTATTCTGATTAAAGTAATATTGTTTGTGTAAATCACATTGAAGATGGTAAAAAAATTTTTCCATGAATTGCTCTGTTTTTAAAATGCTTATATGTATAGACACCTTTTGTAGCTTGCCCTTCTTTATACATTATTATATTAAGCACAAATCCAAAAGGAAAGTGGAAATATGACGTGCTACAATAATTCACAGCAGAAAACACATTAGATATGATACAAAAGGCATATCTCTGGCTAGAAAGCTTCTGAAATCTTTTTGTAATTTTTCCTATAAATTATGTGTCTCTTCAGGGCATAGAAAGACACATAATAGTGTGTAACATCACATCACTTTTTCCAAAGGATAGTAAATACAATCATCCACACAGAAGGCATTCAGGAAAAATCTCACATTATGATGCTCTCCATTATCATCTGAGCTGAATGTCTGAAAAGTTAACCTTGAAACTCTGAAAATGCTATTTTCTCAGAGTAATATAGTTTTTCAGATTGAATATTAAGGATTTGATAAATGATAACAAACCTTGAACTGATTAATAAATCAATTTCTCTTACTCACTGTTATTTGCCTTAAAAGAAAATTGCATAAAACTGAGAAACAGACACAAGTATTCTCATTCAACGGGAGACAGAAATAACTTCTAAAGTTTTAGCTTTATCACTCCAAACTGAGAGAATAATAATGTAGCAGCTTCTGAGTAAGTTATTTTATCCATGTCTGCCTACTATGTACTGTACTATAATAAGCATTATATAGATGCTTACCACTAGTACTCAAACTAAGTAGTGTAACATTCAAATAAAACTATTCAGTGGTTTATCATTTCCCGCTGGAAAGAGAAGCATGCTATTTGCCCAACAGTCTTTAATTATTGAAAATATAATCCCATTAGGGACTAAAGGAAGAAGATTCCTACCTCATACCAGAAATCCTGTTTTTATCATCTTTTATTCAGAGATAATTTCAGAAAGATTTTCAGAGAGCAAGCTGCATGGATGAGTCCAATAAAGTACACCATGACTGCTACAGTGTTACATACCAATGTCAGAACAATGGGATATTATTCAATAATTATATGAAGCTATTGGCAAAGATGGTAAAAACTACATGGCCTGATTTTCTAGAAAGTTGCAAAACCCAAGAATTTCTCTCTACTGCTTCATCCCCCAGTATTCTCAAAGTCAAGATACGATCAACACATAGAACAGTAAATCTAGTCATCAGTATTTGCCAGAATTTGGATAAGCGATACTCTTCTTTGTAATACTCCACCAGCTACTATAAATATCAACCTCCACACTGCTACTATTGTTTTCCAGGCTGAAATCCATCCTGCCTTAGATATAAGGTTTTGCTCCCCAGAAAACACGGTACCAAAAGCACCCATTTTTCATTGCAACCAGTCTTGAAGTGCTCCTTCTCACTTGTCACCCACAAATCAGCTTACAGTGTCCAAATGTTCATAATTTCCATACTCAGATATTGCCATTTTTTGCTCTTTTTGTAAGAGAAAAAAGAAAAAAAGATAATAACAATGTTGTGCTTCCTAGGAAATCCAACTCATGTGAACTGCTTCATATCAATTACTTTGCAATGTAATCATTGTGAATATGTCCTGTTTTCCTCCTCCTCTTATTCCCCATAGTCTAGCTTTTTATATCAGTTCTTTAATTAGTTCTAGTTTATAATTCTTCAATAGAGAAATGGCATATCATCTCAGGTATTCAGAATACCTATGGCTATCTGCTTGGGTGTCTAAAATGCCTCTGAGTAGGATCACAGCACATGGCAGACACATCCAACCAAACCATATGCTCTATATCAATATAGATATATCTATATCATTTGCATTACAGTATAGATATACATTTTTAAAAAAATCTGTGATGTTTTATATAGGAAAGTATCCTTTATATGTAATATCCGTTTTCCTTTGCTTGTCTGTATAATGCACAATGGATTGTATCTAAAAGAAAACGAACAGACATATTCAAGTTTTAGGTTTGTTTTGTTTGTTTTTCTCCCCAAATAATCACTTTCAAGGTTTGCACCCTTACAGTAGAGCAGATGAAAACATGATTGGTTTTTCTAACTCCTCCTCTGCTGCACAGTAGGCACATTAAAAAGACATAGTTGTCTATCTCAATGTACATGTGCCATAGTAAAATGTGTGTTATTTACTGATAAAAACCACATGACAGCAATTTAAAAACAGGATTTATTCTGTCAGTGAAATTAGAGAGGCAGAATATCCTCTATGCCAAGCGATTACTGTCTGGGTCTAAGTGTGGCAAACTGCCAGATCAATTATAATGGTACAGAAGAGGAAATATGAAGACAGATTGGCTCAATTCTAAACAGAAGCATCAGTAAAATAGAAACCCAGGGACATTTTAATGCAACATCCAATTACTTAAAAGTGTATCTTTGGCCTAAAGTGCAGTTTTTATTTATACGGTTTCTTCCTACTCAGAGTATAAAAAAGGAAATCAACATGCATTTGTACAAATCAGGTACAAATTAAAAACACAGCACTTCCACTGATATAACCTGAATGTTGATGCCTCTGAGATGTATATTTTTGAATGTCAAGTTTTAAAACAAATGCCTAGGAATAACAAAGGAGACTATACAAAGAAGACATACAAAAAAATTTCAGATAATATCACAATAATATACTGCCACTTTTCTTCTTTGACCTGAAATCGATTAAAGAAAAAAAGGGCTAGACTGCCCTTCATAGCCATTCTTCTTCCCTAGCATTCATTATTTTATGGATAATCTACCTTTCCAAGTCCTAAACTAAAATGGATAGCAGTGGAGTTGGTAGGTTAAAGCCACTTAAAACTGCTTTACAGTTTTAACTCTTGTAATATAACAGGAAATGAAAGGAAAAAAAAAAACACCACACATACACAAAAAAACATAAATGTGTTCTACAAGTGTTTTCATACTATTATTTTTGTTAATAATGGGGATTCATCCTCTGAATTCATACTCTAATGGGAATTCATCCTCTGAGTTGCAGGTCTCTACTACAAGTAGCTCAATCCACCGTGGGAAACATGAGTTTTAATGAGGGAGACCAGGAGCTTAGTACCCTGGATATATTCATGAGCATTGTACAGTGTGATCTGATCAGTGACCAGATGGAGTCTGAAAGCAGATTCTGATAAAAGTGGTTAGGGTTGATACTGCAGAAGTGATGCAAAATTACTGTTTAATCATTATTTCAAAAAGCAAAATGGCACTGTTTTGAATGGGACAAATACCTAGGACTCTTACAGACCTCACCATCATATATACTATCTGCCAAATCAAAACTGAGCATTTAGAAAGTGATACAATTCAGTAATAATAAACACAGAAGAAACTTTCAGTTTCTCATCCTGGAACAATTGCACAATATTGGTTATACCATTAAACTGTTCTAAATTTCTATTTTAAAAAACTTTGCAATTAACTAAAATCCAGAGAGGTACAGCAATGGGAAACTATATAATTCAAGAAATTAGCACTGGATAAAAAATAAAATTACATCCATAATTTTGCAGCCTGCTGCATTATGGCTGTTAGGAGGATGCCCAATATATCAGCTCTTAAAGATACCCTTTGATAGACTTCGAAGAAGATTCATAAAAGAAAAAGGAACGAAACAAGTTTTCCACTGAGATTCAGAAATGGTAAAAAGGCAAAAAGAAAGAAGATAGTAGCATGAAAGCTTTAACATTTTTGATTCATTAGGGTGAATGGGTCATCTTAAAAAGAACAGAGATTTAAAATGAATAATATTGGTATAAGAATCTGAAAGTAAGCACGGGAGATTCTAATGCTAAGTGCTGTCAGTAAGTACTCAATTTTCCATTTTTTAACACCCCATTATGAAAATGTATTTATCCTACATAAATCTATCTTAACAATACAAAGTATTCAAAAGAAAATTACGATTTTATGCAATATGTATAAAACTGGTTAGCTGATAACTGAGGATCAGGAATCAGCATACCCTGGCCATATAATATTACATAAGAAACTGGAGGCAAAATAGCATTCAGCTAACTGTAGCTCAGAGTAATCGTTCAGTTTCAAGCCAGTTTGTCAATGTGTAGAATTAATATTTATATCTTGAACATATATGCAGGGGAATATAACTCCCTCTATTTTCACTTTATAACTGCAGTATATAAAATGAGAAAGATCAATGCAGGGATGCTGTAATCATTTCTACTGTCATTGCTTTAGAAGAGATACTGGGAAAAAATGGAGAGAAAGAGCTGTGTGAATGATTAAAAATTAGAAATAACCTACATTATAATTAGACAACAAAACTGCAATCTATTTATGTTATCCATTAAGAGGTGGCAATTGACTTAACTGTCAATAAGAGGAGACTAGAATTAAGGCATATATACATATATGCTTTTTCCTGCTGGGACAACTAACCACTGAAATAATTTACCCATGTACAGAAGGGATACTTGATTATTTCAAACCCTTACATTATGATCACACAGCTTTCTCAAAAATATTCTGTAGCCCAAACGGAAGGTCTGGGCATAAACTAGAAACTAGAAACCAGCTTTCTTTGCCCTCTGCTCAATAGGTCAAACCTGATGACTGTCCTATACTGGCATTAAGATCCACACATTTTTAAATGGTTATCCATAGTACCACTTGTTCCTTCTAATTTATCTCAAGATTCAGAGTGATGGCTCTTCTCTTAAGGTTACCTTATCACTGTCACTTATCACCTTTTTCTTTACAAGAATTTACCTTTCTTTTGTCAAGAAAAAAAAAAAGATATACTTTCTTGCAGTATGCAATTTATGCTGATCCATTAATTAAGTCAAGTCACCAGAGCGACTTCTGAAACCACTTGTGCTTAAAAAAGACAACTCGGGTTAAACCAGCAGTAGAACATATGTGTGCATACACTGAGGACTGCCACTTGCTTTCTACGGAATGAACTTCCATCTGAAGCACCTAAGAAGGCCCATAGCTCCTGCATGTGTTGGTCAGAATTGCTCTCCCACTGGTGGCTTTTATTCTCAGCAAAGTGGGATTTAGCTGGCTGTTAACACAGTTACAAAATCTGTCTGCTCTTGCTTCATGGACTAAAAAATCTGTAGAGTGAGGTTACTTTTTTTCCTTTTTTTTTTTTAAACTAAACAAAAGGAGAAGCAGATTTCCAAGCAAAATTAAGGGAGCTGCCTGCAGTTCCTGTATTACTGATCCACCTTCCATGGTTCTGCCTCCAGCTCAAGCACATTGCGAGTGCTCAGGCTCCAAGCAACCACACACATCCCAGTGAGTGACCAGGGCAGCAGAGCCCTTTCTGAATCTACAAGCCAGGTATCTCCACAATATAAGGATACAGAATAAAACTTTCAAATGGGAAATGCTGTAACTAAGGGTGCATAAATGTTTTCAGCTGTCTCCGCTTAGGTTAGATAAGCTCTTCAATATCTTTACTTTCTATCACAATATAGTTCATATATCAGTTGAATAACTCACGGTGATTCTGATGTTCCATCCCTAAGATCCTGAAATTTAATTTATGTGGAACTAAATATTCATTAAATTTTATCAGCTCTCTCATACACTGTGGTGAACAGTTCCACCTTCCAAACAGTTCAATGAGACCAAACACAAATATAAATTCTTAGAGAAATTGTATGCCTTTTAATGCAAGAACTAGGTTTGTACTTAATACGGCGATTCAAATACCTAGACACATACAAAAATGCTACTTCAGATTTTTTTACAGTGTAATCTGTAAGCATTAAGTTGCTTACTGGCTCACTTCAGTCAGGCGGTTAGCCTTTAACTGTTGGAATGCGACACCATATCAATATCTGAAAAAAATATTGCTGTGAACAGCAGCAAGATTTCTGTCTAACTGAAACAGAATTAATGCAATTGCCAAGTACAAATGACTACTAAGGCAGTGATTTGCTAGGATTTTTTTCTTTCCTTCCTGGAAACTGCATTTTTACCCACTAGTTTTGTACAATGCAGACAAGTTCTATTTCTCAGAGTTGTTCCTTGATAGAACAAAGAAGCATTTTTCAGTAGTCAGAAAAAGTAACTAAAAAAAATGAAGGAAAATAGTGTATACCAGCCAATCAAATCCTTTCTTGGAGGCAAAAATACATATTTCTGCAAATGTCTTTTCACAGCTGGTTTCTATTGAAAAAAGGGACAAAGTGGCATATTCTCACCTATCTGCATGTTTTTCTCCATGTAATTTCACAATGAAAAGATAAATGCCTTTCTTGATAAGTCTCACCTTCCCTACTACTATATAAAAATCTTAGATCAAAAGACCACAGGGTCTAGCCACAACACTCAATGGGCGTAGGGGAAATCAGTAACTTCTCAAGGAAGCTCCTTGAATGGCACATACAGAAAAGTTCATTGGTTTAGTATCATAATATAGTCCTGTGAATTATGCAGTTACAAACTTCTACTCATCTGGATGAGACTGCTCAGTCTTCAGGAGGTTAGAGAGAATTTTTTCTCCCTGAAACTAAGGACAGTAGAATGTATCAAGGACAGATTTCCTCTTCAGTATTATTATTCCACTTGCCCATTGCTAACCTGTCTATGATCAGGAATCCAGTACTCCCAGACCTGGCCACTCAGTCTTCCTGTTGCTCTCATTTGCGTTCCAATCAGTTACATGAAGGAAACTTGCCTTCTTCTAGCTACTTACTAACTGACCCTAGCAATACAGAATCACTCACCCACTTAATAATTTAATTTGAGAGTGAGATCTGGAGGTCATGTGGCAAACCCTCCACCTCAAGCAGATCCAACTTCAAAGTCAGAGCAGGTTGCTCAGGGCTTTCTCCAGTTAAGTTCTGGAAATCTCTAAGGAAGGAGATTGCACAGCTTCTCTGAGAAACATATTCCAGTTCCCTGCAACTCACACTGCATTTTTTTTTCCTTCTATCACTAACATAACTGGTTTCTGTGCTGTCATGTAGTACAGTGTGTCTCAGAAAAGGAGATTATTCTTTTTTCTGAATGTACTGGAGAAATATTTTTTCTCTATCCATCCCAGGAGTTCCATGGTTGCACCAGTTGGAGGGGATGTCCCAGCCGCTCTCTGTGATCTCCCAGCCAGCTGCTGGTTGAGTGTTTCATTACTCTTTTCAGTCAAAACCAAAGTTTGAGAAGTTTAATAGGTTACACATTACTTGGTCATACAGACAGTCCTTTCAGCTTGATCTCCAAAGAAAGTGTACGTGAGTAATATAATTTTTTTCCTCCGCTCTGGATGCTTAGCCACGTCACCTGGAAGATCTACAGGAAAACATCACCAGGCTCATTCCCTAGCCAGTGAACAAATAAATCAGCATTCTTTGTAATTACGTACCTTCACTTTGAAGGTTCTAGGAACAGCTGTTGTTCCTTGTGTTGTATCATCTATGTTCATCTATCATCTTGGTTGTATCATCTATGTTCACATTCTAATGATTCTTTCTGAGGCAGAAATGTACCCCATTTTGCCAGCTGTTTTCCAAAATGGTAGGCCAGTTCTCAAGCTGTGCAGAGATCCCCAAAGGATTTCACTGAAGGTGCAGTTCCCATAAGAGGAATGTAAATTTACTGTTACTGAAAAATGAACGCTTATA
>NC_034411.1:44517165-44534013 GCF_002078875.1 Numida meleagris | reverse complement strand
AAAAGTACAGACATTCATCACACCATGAGATATTACTGTGTAAGATGAGAGGTCTGAGAAATGAGTCTGTAAATGCCTGGCTTGATTACAGAAGCCAGGTGGTGATAAAAAAACACACGGAGATTGTTTAGGGTAGAGGCAGGTAATGGAGTGACACACTGCTGTACTGAGCTCTCTTAGCACTGAACAGCTGTCACTGGGAAGAAAGACGTACAACCAATCGCAAAGAGGAGAAAGACTTTTGGAAAGAGGGGATGCTTACACTGGTGTATGGAGTTTACCCTGAATAAAGAAAGTCAAGACAAAAGTGCTGTAAAAAGATAGCTGGGGCAAGCTGAAATTGGAAGAATACCTGGGGATAGCTGCCAAGTTTCTGCTTGCGTTCCATTTTATGGTTCAGAGAATAAAAGAAGAAGGTGTGAACATTGCAACATCATACGCTCTGATGGAGTTCATGAACTTAACATGTGCATTTAAAATGTGCAAGGAGACACAGCTACTCAGGATGCAAAGCTTGTTTCATGATCGGTGGGCAGTCAGCCTATAAGAGGAGCTAAGAAAAGGTCACGGCTCAGGCCCAGCCCCTCTGGGGACCAAGGTACCCAGTGACATGACAGGTCCAGTGCCTGTTCCACACAGCATTCAGAGCTGAGAGAGTGGAGCTGGCTCTATCACTTCCTTCAGAAAACTTGTTGCAACCTCCCATTATGAAGGTAATTAGAGCATGCCACTGAAATGGGGAAAAACTGAGTCCAAAGCTTGCTCTCTTCCTGAAAGGTATTTCAGCCCACAGCTCTCCTGTGTAATACCTTCTCAGATTAGGCTAGCTGTATTGCTCCTGTAATTGGTCCTGGGAGAGAATGAGAGCTGAGGAGGCTGCGTCCTTGTGCCCGGCCCAGATGCCTCTCTGTCTGGCTGCTGTCTGAGGGGCAGGGCTGAGTCAACCTGTGGCACTAATGTTTTGTCCAAATGCTGAAATCTGCAGGGATACAGCATTCACCTCCAGAACATGAGAGGACAAAGAGAGGTGAGGGAAGATGGACAACTTTAACTGTCCCTGTTCATTACACAGGAGTTGGACTGGATGGCCTTGAGATGTCCCTTCCAACTCTAAGGATTCTATGATTCTATGTATGTAGAGCTATAGCATAAATTTCAAAAACAAGAGTGTTTGAGTATGTGAAGGTAAGGAGAAAATGCTAAGTTTGTGCTTATTCCAGTTGGTTATGCCAGCTGACTGATCTTTCCCTGATAAAGCTTAATCATGTCCTAAACAAAGGATATGCTTAGTTCTCCTGGTTAGAAAATGCAGATGACAGGTGAAGTTGGAGGACCTGAAGCTTAAAAAGGAAATGGTGAGGTAAACACAGATTTGGTTAACAGGGAAATGACAGTGGGTACACTTGAAAAGGGAGGTAATGGAGAGCAGTTAGCAGTGAAGGTCTCAAGAATCATATTTGGGACTCCATGTTTCTGGTACCAAAAGGAGGTAATGGTGATTTTTCTGCAGCCACAGCACCAGAAGGACAGAAGGCTAATGGCTAGGGGACCTGAGCTGACCACCAAACGCTTTGGTGTCTGTGGGGAAGCCTGGTCACTCAGTTGGACACTGATGTTACATGCTTGCAGTGTGCTGCTGTGAATAGCTTGCTCTCACCAGGAAGAAATTCTTCCCTTAATGAATGAATTTTACCATATCAGTATCCCTGTGTATTTCAAATTGGTGACGTTAAGCTCATACTTGAAATGATTTGCAGACCAAGGTGCAAAAAGGAAACCATGAGGTACCAACTGTTGTGCCAGTAATCCTCATGCATGTTTCCATGAATCTAGCTCAATAAAAAGTTGTGAAAATCTTTAACTCCTACCTGTGGACAAGGCCTTTTAATCTAACTGCTGCTGGCATTTACCTACCATCGAAGCTATTAATTTTGCATGTTTGTGTGTAGATGGGGAGAAATGAAGTGATAACTTCTTGTTAACATTCCTCGATCGCACCTCTTCTGTACATTCTAGACATTTACATTCAAGTCCTTGTGCTTCCATCCGCAGACATGACTTTCTTTTATAGCAGACCTTTAGCCACAGTGAAATCTGGCATTAACATGTCAGGTACAAACACAGTCCTACACAAACCTTATTTTGAAATAGGATTTGGTCTTGATGGACATAAATAGAGAAAAGAGTCCACATTCCTCAGTACTGAGGCAATTTTTGTTTCTGAGGGGCTGGGATTAGCTAATACATTAATGCACCCTCAACTTATTGAAGAAATGTGTTACAAAATACTACTCTATACTGTCTTTTTTTCTTTTTTTTTCTTTTCTCATTAATTTCAATCACGGAAAAAGAAAAGCCCAGCTATGTTAATTGGTATGACTCCCCTCAAGGGTATTGTGAAGCATGAAATAATTCCCTTCATTACTGACAATGCAGGGACACGAGTTTTCCCGCGAGGATCTCTCTTGTCTGGTGATCTGGTGACCGTACAGAACGGTGATAGGATTAGGGAAATATTGTTCTAAAATTATCAGTTTGTGTAGAGGATGGAAGGTGACAAGGAGAGAAGCTTAAAAATACAGAAAGTACATTTGGCTTTGAGGGTCTTGGAGGCAGCTACGTCTCAGCCTGCTGAGACATCACTTGCCCCAGCTCTGGTTTTCTTTTTAAAGGACATCTGGGCTGATGTTTGGTGTTTGAAACATCCACAGACAAGCAGAAAACCAAATCATTGTAAAGCTGGCCAGATTCGTTTCTCCTTTTTTTATTTTGGGAGTCAGAATTTCGTTTCCCTAAAGCAAAGGGGAGCTCAGACATGAGCTCCCAGGCTGGCCCAGCCAACTCCAGCTGGTGACAGGGCTGTGGCCAACAAGCTTTGCCCTCTGCTGCAGCAGGTAGCCAGCTGCCTGCTGGGCAGGCACCAGACTCCTGGCGTACCAGTGTAGATGAATGGCTGAGGAGGGAGAAAAAAAATAACCCCCCCTTCTTTTTCCTTTTCGTTTGCCAAGCTAGCAAAAAGGCATCTATTGCTATTTTTGCTGCATTTGCAACATTTTCTTTAGCAAAGGTTTTTTTTTTATGGAAACAAGGCTGCCTGTGTGTGGAGGAAGCAAACCTCCTGACAGCTATGTCATTTCCTTTCTGTCTGTGTACCACCTCCACTTGTCTCAGGGAACATCTGGCTGCAAAGGAGCAGGGAAATATCCGCCAGCATCTGCTCTTTTCTTAGCTCATCCCAGGTGATGTTATCAGGTTTCTACTGCAGATTTAAATTTGCTGGACTGATATGCATGCATTTGGGTATTGTTCCTTCTGTGCTCTGGACAGACTTACTGGTTTGGTGACATCTTCCCTTACTGCTGAAGAATAGATCCAAGCCAGCAGTGACCCTCACCGCATGGGTGTGTTCATTAGCTATGTGCTAAATACTGAGCAGTGTCATACACACAGATTGTTTCATCTCTTGAGCAGCCTCTGTGCTGAAGATTAGTCATCGAAAATAATCAGGAGAATGCATTACAGATGAAGGCTATGGCACCAGAGATAACCTCGCCATTAAAGGTCCCATAATGCAAGCACATTGCTCTCTCAGAAATGGAAACGAGGATAACATGTCTGTTAACTGAATCAATAGTGATCAATGCAGGGACAATAACTCAAGAAATGGATGCATTAACCAGAGAGTAAGAACCAATATGCTCCCATGCTGAACCATGGCTCTGCAATTAGAGATGCTGAAGGGACACAAACCATGTTACTAATAATGATAGAAATCACTAGCAAAAAGTTGAAACAGAAAATAATTACAGGTTTTTGTTTTAATTATGTTGTATGGCAGAAACTGAGATTTTGTTTGGGAGAGGACAAGTACGGGGATAAAGTAGCTTTATGAGTGAAATCCCATTTTCTCCCTGCAGGTACTCAGGAGTCATCCAGCCATCACAGAGAATGTGACTGACTGGGCAGAAAAGGAGCACCATCAGCCAGGGACCGCCTCGCCACCTTCCCCTGTCTACCCTGTGTTGGGGAGAGACAGCTTTCCTGTTGCAGCTGAGTAAGGACTGAGAAGATGTGTTTCATCCTTCCAGCCACATTTTTAGAAAGGAAAGAAAAAAAGACCCGGGTTTACCGGGCCCATTGGAAAAGTTGATGCAGTCAGGAGAATGATATCACGCCAAGTTAACATGCATGTGAGGGAGCTAAAAACCTTGCTGGAAGAACTTGGGGGAGGGCGGGGGGTCGGGGAAAATATGCAGCAAACTCGGCACCTGACGAATGCAGCTGTTGATGCCGTAGGTATTTTGTGCACAATGCAAATGCGAAAAGCAGAGCTGCGCATGTCCCTACTCTGAGCTTACTGCACACAGCTCCTGCAGTGATCACTGGGAGATGTATAAAAACACCCCACAAGCTATAGACCTGTGATTAAATATAATGATGTCATGAACTTTTTAGAGTTTTTCCTTCATCGGAGAACAGAATGTGATCCATAGTCACTGGGAGTGTGCATTTGCATTCTTCCACCCTGCTAACATACCCGTGATTGCTCTTTTAATTTAAATGTCTTGATCATAGCATTGCACTTTCACACCATTCTTGAGAAGCTAATCATGATTATGGCAGCAATGATGCTGCAGTGTTGGTGACCATTTCCCAGGGACATAGAATCCCTATGGCAGTACTGCTGCTTACAAGGATGCTTTCCAGCGTATGGTCTTAGCAGCCCATAGTTCAGGGTACCTGTGAACTAACATTTGATCACTGGGAGTCCTCACAACAAAATAGAAGAGGTAGATGCTGCAAGATAGAAATTGGTTTCTGGAGATGCAACTGCACATTTGAAGTACTTGCTCCACTGTCACAGAGCAAGTAGAAAAATCTTAGGAAAAGACACTTGAACCTTTTAAGCATCATCACTTGGCACTAATGACCTCTCATGCATATTTATGTACAGCACTTAGCTTGATAATAACCACTTGAAAGACATTTAATTCTTTGCTTAGGAATGAAGCTATGTGGAGTGTGACAAAAATGTTCCAAAGTCCAGATATTAAAATACAGAAATAGTCCTGGTATTTCCTACACACCAGCCAAAACTTCCTTCTGGGAATATACGGTTTAAGAATTTACATACTTCTTCATTAAACATGTATGTATTTGCAAGCATATAGACATACACGCACACAAGAGTTAGTGCAATTAGGTAGATGCTGCAGGACTTCAACCAGGCTTTTCTGAAAGAATTTCAGACAGGTTCTGTGGCTTGGGTTGTTTTGTAAAACCTTTTTGTTGCACAGAACTTAATGTTATTCATTATGCACTGAAAGCAAAATCATATGACTACTATTTCCTAAGTAACATAATTACCTTATTGATTCTTATGGGGCAAAACACTAGTTTTATTGTTAATTAATACCGCCAAATCTGGTTATGCAATTCTGGATATAGGAAGTTTAGTTTGATGTGTGTTTAGGTGGAAAAAGCATAAAAATAAATAACCTTTTTTTTCCCTTCTGGACTGTGAGTATAGATATTCCTTTGTGTGATCTCTGTTCCTAGCTACTACAGGAAAGTATGTGCTATAACCTATTATCACTATTCATCAACAGGAAAGAAATACAGATAATGAAACATAAAAACATCCCATGAAAACTGTATTTAATAAAGCTTTCAGTAGTTGAACAGAAATGTATCGGGCAAAGAAACACTGTCCTGCTGTTTCAGAACCAAAGCAATTTTATGGAAAATGAAGAGGATACTTGCAATAATTTCAGGCACTCACCCTTTCATTCTAATTTTAAGAGGAAATATATCAGAAAATTCTTGCACAGAGGGCACATAAACAGTATTTTGTGTGCCCCACAGAAAAGACACTGTGAAAGATTCATTAGGCACTGGGACGTAGAACAACTTCTTGATTCTTTCAGATCTTGGCCAGTGCTCTAATGAAATTTAAACCTGCTACATCTGCCATACTACACTGTTAATTAGTTTTCTATTTATTCAGCAGATCTAGAAGTGGAAAGCAATCTATTGCCAGTGAATTGTTTGACTTCTGTGCTAAGCAGGCTGCATTCCAATCCTCTAATGTTGAAACTAGCATGAATCCAACTTTCATCTCATTGCCATGTCAAATTATCACCCAGCAAATGCTGGATACAAAGACTTATTTTTTCACTTTGGTTTGTAAAGTCCAGCATTTCTTGGAAGTCAAGTAGTTGAAGTTAGGCAGTTTTCTGCAGTATCTCTTTTTCCCCCGTGTTTGCTACAATGGATTAAATATAGGATGCATATATATGCTGTGGTATGTTTATATTGAGAGAGGAACACAATTTTAAGCAGATTCTCTTCATTATGTAAACTAAGAAGTATTGATGTATGCTCTCAAGATTTTGAATAAAACAGGGTCCATTCCAAGAAAAGCTCAGAATGCCTTAACAAAGTTTATGAGATGACTTTTGCACATGCTTTGCCATTTTCTATTTCTGTCTCTCCTTATTCTGCAACATATTGCGGCATCTAAACACAGCATTCTGTACAGGACTGACTCCTGTCTTGCAGTGTCAACAGAACCACGGGGTTGTGAAAGTATTAAAGAAAGACAGATAAAAATAGAAAAGAAATTGACTAGAAACTAAATCATGAATCCTTGCATAATGCAGTGCAGGAACTACAGTGTGGTAGAGGTGATTATAAAAATACAGACCCATATACAGACTTTGGAATTTGCCTTGAACTTTGGGATTTTTCTAAAATTTAGATATGAAATTCAAAGAATGTGGGTTTGGGATCAGTCTTGTCCAAAACAAGCCACTATTGTGCAATGAGCAAGTAAAATACTGTACTGAACTTCAGCAAAGCAATGACTAAGCTGTTCCCCTACAGCATTATTTGTAGAGCATCCTTAATAAAATTCTTCACATAGGCAACATGTTGGTTTACAAGGGAAATCAGAGAAACACGATATACAACACAAGAGAGCAGTATACAAAACCTGGGTCTAAGAGCATGCTGGGGGTAGTGTTCACAAAAGAGCAGCTCCTCTCAAGAGAGAGGTAGTAATTCCTTTTTCCTAGATTGATTGATGTTTTTGGAAAAATGATTTTGGATTTCAAGTGTGAAACAGAAATAGTGGGCTTCAAGTAAAGTACTGGTTGAAAACCAATCTACGGGAGCTGAACTGTACTGTGATTCTTTAAGTGTCTAAAGAGAAGCTCTAAGAAAGAAGAGGACAGACTATCAGAGTCTGTTGTGGCAAGACAAGGGAAAATGGGCCCAAATTAAAAGAGGAGAGATTTAGATTGGACACAAGGAAAAAGATTTTTTTACGATAAGGGTGCTGGAACGGGTTGCCCAGAGAGGTGGTGGAAGCCCCGTCCTTGGAGACATTCACGGTCAGGCTGGACTGGGCTCTGAGCACCCTGATCGAGCTGTAGAGGTCCCTGTTCATTGCAGGATAGTTGGACTAGATGACTTTTAAGAGTTCCTTCCAACTCAAATGATTCTATGATTCTATAATTCTAATTGATTAGATGGTTTGGTATTCATAGGAAGAGCAACTTACCTAAAAACCTGGTAATTCTGAGCTTGGAAAAAATAAAATGGTCCAGCATAGGGATATCTGTTACTCAGACTCTGCAGGGACATGAATTCCTGAGTGCTCCTGGAGCCTCCCTCCTTACAGCTCAGAGCTTCAACATGCTAGAAAAAAAGGAAAGAAACTGAGTGAGTCAGAAAGAGTAATTTTCCCAATTTGTTTAAGTTGTTTTCCAAGGTTTCTGGCATGTTCAAAAGGACTGAACAGTACTGGTTAACAGAGTTTGCCATTAAGTAAATGTTGCATTTGCTATGGTTGGGTCTGAATTTTTGATAGTCAGGAGCCGGAACAGTACAAAGCAGGATTCATTCCTCTCTACCAGTGTTCCTATTGCTGAATGGACTGAATAAAGCAGCTGAAATTTAAGGTAGAAATCTGAAAGCAAGAGTTGTAATAGTGAAGTTCTGAAACATATGAGCATCTCCCAATGATTAGGAATAAGTCCAAGAGTTTCAGGAGCTTTAAATGTACCTGGCCTGCAGTTTTTCCAACTGAATTAATTATCTGCATACACATATGACACACTGCCAAAAAGACTTCTGCTTATTATGAACTATTTGTAATCTTCCTGCAAGTTGTCAGAGCCGAATGTCAGCCACAACTCCCCTTTGTTCATGCCCAGTTGGGAAATTTTGGTTCTATCCCGACTGTCCCCAAGTGCTGGGTGCATGGCACAGAATGTCCTCTTTCACTGATTTCTTCTGCCCAGCTGGGAGGGACAGGGAGCCCACCCCGAAAACAAGGCTGCTGTGGTGCCCCTCTCGCTGACTGGGTTGTGTGCTTGTGCCTTATTTCATGCAGTAGCATAAAAAAGGAATTTGTCTAATTCCCATATGCAGCCAGCAGGTGCTTGTGACCACGGGAGTTGCATAATCAATGAATTATAACATAAAATCTTTAAACATGCAGAAAGAATTGAGAATTTCAGCAAATTTCTCTCTTGTCTGGCTGCTCATTTTGATTGGTTATAGAAGAAAAAAAGCCAATTGTGCATAAAACCCCATCTGTTCTACGCAGCAGTATGTATGTGGTTAGGAGGAGTATTTAAAGGGACACGTGAGCAGTGTCATTGGAAAAACAGAGGAACTGAATATGGGATCAGAATCCCTTTTGATGCACAAAGTGGGCTGCAATAACTGGAGATCATTCAACTTTTTGCAAAAATATTAGCAGAATAAATGGATCCTATAAATCTAATGTACACTCTGGGGGAAAGAAAATATAAAGTTTCTTAAATTATACCTCCATGATACAAACTACAACTCTGCAGATGTTGCACTGAAATGCTTCTCTCTGTACTCAGCAGATCAAGAACTTTACTGAAGAGTGAAATGAGATGCTGAGTGTTAGGCACTATTGTATAACATGATGGACATTTGTTCTTCTGGTCTGTGATGTTCCCTAAAAGCCTCTGCATTTCATGAGGCCTGATGCAATTTTTCAGAGTTACAGAACAATCATGGTGAAATCGTGCTTTTGCCATGAGATCTGAGCTGTTCTGAGGAATGGGAAAGAAGAGAGAGAGGAGGAGAGGAATCACTGAGCTCTACTTTCCACACTATAAGGCCTCTGGAAATAGGACGGTGTCAAAATCTCTGCATTTATCGTTAAGTGCTTAAAAGTTCCTTTACAGTTCAGGCAAGAATGATGCTTGCCCTGGCAAGCTTATGTGCTAATTGAAACCTCTGTGTTTGTGTGTCAGCACAACACAGCAAACTGAAGAGCTGCAGCAGCAATAGAAATACTCTAATGTTGCTCAGGTCAAAATAAAAACTTCATTTTGTTTGGCATCAGCCATGAGAAAAAGGTGGATATTGCTGCGGGACAGGGAGACATTGGAAAAGAAAGGCTGGCACAGCTAAGGGGGAAGCAGCCCAGTAGAGAAGCCTGGATAATTAGAGAGGAGAGAAACTATGCAGGAAGCTTAGAAAGCCAGGAGCAATGGAGTAAATTAAAGGAGACAGAGCAGACGGAGTACATTTGATTGTCTGAATTACATGTGTACAGCTGAGTAGCAGGTGAAAGGAATGAAGAGGAGGTAGCAGTCTGGGAGGCTTTAAAGGGGTCACCTGGAGGCCAAGGGACAGGTGGAGGGTTGAGCTGTGGAGGGGAGGAAGCAAAATAAATCTGGGGAAAGTGGGGGAGGTATGTTGTTTGGAGGTGAGTATGGTTGTGAGGAGATCGTGGGTGAGTGGAGGATCAGGACAGAGAAAAATGAGAACTTGAAGCTTGAAATGTGTGCTGTGGCACAGGAGAGGGAGTGTAAGTATTAGGAAAGGGGGGGATATCTCTCATAGGTGGGACAGCAAAGAGTGTGAGCTTTAGTAGGCTGTTTGCTGAAAGTAGCTTACAGAAGAGCAGAAGATAGAGAGCTGCTGCTATTAATGCTATATCCTGATCAACGTACAATATGCAATCTCATAGAGTTAAGAACTTGCTAGTAAATGGCCATACAAGTGAAACATTCAGCTGGGAAGCTATGGTTTGGTATGGCCAGCATGATAGGGCAAAGCAGGAAGACTACCTGTGGCATGGATCAGTGTGTGGTCTAACACCAAGAATAGCAGCATTAAAAGAAAAAGTGGGTTAACTTTTCAGGGACAAATGGTTCATGGAAGCTCTGGACATGTTGAGCTTTGAACTGTTTCAGTGAATGAATGCATTCTTAAGAGATCTGAAGTCACAAACTTTCTTTTCTGCAGCACATGCTGTCACGCCCCTGGCATTCTGTTTATCGTTTCTTGCTGCAGCCACTCTGTCCCATCCATATTCACTGCTCTTTGCCACCACCCTCTGCATTCCTCTTGGGTTTGCTTTGTCGCTTGGTTGAGTTCTTTACATTTCTCTACTCCCATACTACATTTTTGCTGCTGTTGAGTATGTGCTGCCCATAAAGCTGTATCCTGTTCTCATCCCTTGAGCCTCTGCTCCAGTATGTATGGGTGAACGTCTGCCGCCTCTTTTCTGGGAGTGCTTTCTCTGCAGGTGCTCTGGTGTCACCACGGAGCCGCTTGCTGTTTTCTTTGTCTGCTCTTTGAGATTTGCTCTCCCTTTCCTTTGATGCATCACAGTTTCTGATGAATAGCTGTGCGTGCTGGCAGCAAGAAAAAAGGCCTACTTGCCATCTGTTGAGACTTTCCCTGAAAGGTGGTAAAATTCAGCGTTTTTTAAATTTTGGAAGAGCTGGCTAGTCTGGGGTGGGGGGTGAGAAGGAACTTCTCTACGTCCTGATCCTGAGGAATGTCCTCTCCAGTCATGTTATTTTTCATTTGGCTTTGAGAAATCTAAGTATCAACCAGCAATGGATTTTTTTTTCCCTCCAGTGTTTTTGAAGGAGAGACCAGCTGTGAGCATCGCTAAAGTCACAGCTCTTTTCTTCACCTCCCTCCCCTCCCCAAAAGCTTTTGTATAAACTGATGTCCACTGTGTCCTAGTGGATTGAAGGGAAATGTGTGCAGTCCAGCACTGACTCTGAGTTAAGAGGTTTCCCAGTAGGACATAATGTGACATCTATCCACCTCCACTGACTGCACAGGGACAGCCTGAGAGTGCCATTGGTTGTGCTGTAGAAGTAGTTTGGTTACATGGCAGTTTTTGGTGTAGTCGGTAAAACAACAACTTGCAAACACCTCAATTCCTATCTTTCATATATTAGTATCCCAGTTTGCATCTGCGTGTATGTGCACTTGGTAATGTGCTTTTGATTTCATGTTTTTAAACAGTTGGTCTTGTCATGAAGAAGTACAAAATGCTGAGTTTGAGATTCTGTTAATTTGCAGTTCATAATATTGTGAAGTTTTACTGTGCTTTATGTTCTGTTTCCAATTGCTGATCATTCTGGTCTCTTATTTCACCATATTTAAGCATTTGATGCAACAGAAAAAATACTACAGGTGGAACGCCTGTCTGCCACCATTTACCTGAAGCAGTTTTGAAACCTGTCAAATACTGCTACTGGAGTTAAAAAGACTTTTTTTCTAAGCTTCTTTAAAAGAGATATTGTAATTTTCCTCATTATTCTGGAAAATGAGGGGTGAAATCCTCGCATCTGTGAATCAAAATATCCATTGATGGCTTGAATCTTCCCTCTACAGGTTCATAAAGACCTGTTTTCTAGTTTAGAAAATAACTGGTTTTATGAACTAACTGCAGTGTAAATTCACTACTGACTTCACACTTAATTTTGCTTATGAATTACAAGAAACTGGCTTCCTTGACGTTCTGTGACAGCAGAATAACTGAGGCTTTTTACTTTCACACAGGGTAAATTGGAGCCCAACAATACTTAGGAAAACATGTGGAGAAAATAGAATGGTGATGGCACAGATCCAGGTAAGTGTTTGCACAGGTCGTGCATGTGTAGGACTATTGGTTCTCCTGTTCCTAGATGGCAAGAGCACGATCTCAGAGTGAAGAGATCTCCTCTTCTACAGCCTGGGCCTTGTTCACAGAGCAATTAATATGAGCTTTAAGGATTAGGTCACTACTATATTTCACATTCATTGCTGGCTCTAGAGACAAAACCTCCCTGCTACCCCTTCCTGTGCTGAGCGACATGTTGGGTCCTCCTTTTGTCAAGCAGCTTTGTGGTTTTTGGTTTTTTCCTTTTGTCTTTGTCTCTGAAATATAACCAGGAAGCTGTTGTTCAACATACAAATGCCCTGTGTCAAAATCAGAACAGAAATCCACTAGAATTTCATTTTTGGTAGTTCCAAGTAAATGCAGAAAATTTTTACAGTGTGAAGGGACAAAAAGGGAGTGCAAGTACTTCAGTGAATGAGCACAGAAGCCTTACTTGGGATTTCTAAGAACATATGCTATGCAGTTGGCTTCAAGATTATATAAAGTGGTAATCCAGCCAAGATGGCTAAGCCGAGCACCGTGCTTATTACCAGATAGTCATGCAAGATAAGGGATCCCATTTTTGACCTCTCAGTTTCTGCTTCATGCTGAGGCAGAACAAATAAACCTTCAGATGTTGAGGCCTATCTTCAAATTTATTTTCTAATTCCCTGCTGAGATAGAAAGCATCTAACATGTTTTGTTGCTTGTGCAACCTTCTGTGAACCAAGATACCAATACCCAGAAGCTCTGTCTCAAGTTGTGAAGCCAATTATTCTAAAAACTAAGCCTTTATCCTGTTTGGCTGAAGCTAACAAACTTGAAATTCAGCTATTCCTTTGAAAAGAATGGTCTGCTAATTGGTGTTGAGGCTTAAATATTTGAGCTTGTTTATTTCTTCCACTTCCCTAAATTATGTTTCAGAAACACTTCTGTTATTACAGTCTATTAAATCAGACTTATCAAAAAGGAAACATTTATTGATATCTTGAGAGATGTGCGTCTAATTAAGGTTGTGTTACTGCACATATTTTATATTAAAGTAAATGCTTCTTGCAATTTGACTTTAATCAGGTTTGAAGGGCTTTAATAACTGCTTGCCTCCTTTTTTTTTTTTCCATTTATTTTCCCTGGGCTAAAGGAAGAAATACACTTTTAGTTTGCAAAGTTGCATAATTTATCATCACCTGAAGGAATCCTGACACAAATTGTAGTTTGCATTCAATACATTTGTTCCCAAAAATGTTGGCAGCTGACTATAGGGATATTTAGAATGGAGGCTCTGGGGAACCCAGAGGAAGTCAGGAGTATTTGTAGACTCTAGTTCTGAAGTGTGATTAGATAGGCGCTTTCGTTATTTGAGTCTCTTAATCAATTTTACTTGGGACTATAATTACTAGAAAGAAAGAAGATTTACGTGTTTCTGAATTACTGGTTTAAAGATTCTAACTTATAACTTTGCCTGGTGGTGGTGTTGTGCAGACTCTCTATTTGTGCAGTTGTCCTTCACCATTTTTGTTACTGTCTTTCTTGGTTCATTTACAATTACCATTGTTGGAAGGAAATTACGCAGTTATTAAAGCACCTGTCCTGTGCTTAGGTTCTGGATTCCTCGTGCTGTCCCTCAGCTTGGTGGTTAACTTCATCCTTTGTAAATTTTTCCATGCAATAATTTAAATAATATAGCATGCAACCTGATCTTAAAAGGTAACTTAAGAGCAACAGATACTAGCTACTACAATTTTCACTGTAAAACAGTCAGTTTTGAGCGATGTGTCATATATGCGTATATGGAAGCGTGTCCAGACTTTTCAGAAGTCAAGTAAATTTATCAAATTAACTAAAGGTTTCTGTCAAATAGCTGTGTAATAGATTATCTAGCTCTACTGGCAGAAGAACACAGTAATGTAGGGCTCTTTTGCACAGCGTATTTTAGTATACTAGTATATATTAATATATTCACACTAATATCATAGATTCACAGAATGGCTTGGGCTGGAAGGGACCTCAAAGCCCACCCAGTTCCAATCCCCTGCCATGGGTAGGGCTGCCACCCACCAGCTCAGGCTGCTCAGGACCCATCCAGCCTGGCCTTGAATGCCTCCAGAGATGAGGAATCCACAGCCTCTCTGGGCAACCTGTTCCAGCACCTCACCACCCTCTGAGTAAAGATTTCCTCCTGACATCTTACCTAAATTTTCCCTCTTTTAGTTTAAAGCCATTTGTGTCACTATTTGTGTGGGAGCTAAAGAATTTTTTTCTTTTATCAGGCTTTCTTAAATTTTAGTGTTTTGTTACTTTTCTCATAAACAGCATAGTAGCTTCAAATTGAAGTTCTCAGTACTATAGTAGTTCAAAAATAACATAAAGAGGTGACTTTTTTTTTTACCAGAAACAATATAATTCAAGAAGACGTAGCAGATAATAAGAAAGAATAGCTATTCCCCACTGATGGGGGATCTAGGGATAGAATAATCCCATGATTGCTCAAACTTACATGTCCATGCTAAGAAATTCAGTAGCATCAGGGAGTGTGTCCAGGTGTGTGTGTTCAACTGCTGGGGCAGCTCAGGGACAGCTTTTTCCTCAATACCAACTAGCACTTTCCTGAAGACTTGCCAGGCATTGCTTGGTAGTGCCCACTGCTGTATTGGATGAAAGCTTGAGTGGGAAAATGGCCTTACTGTTGCACTTGGATTCTGCTTGTTTGTTTCATTTATTTGAATAGATGCAGCCAGAAAGACCACACCAAAAGCTGACATGGAATACAGACACCTTTTGTCTCACTCCAGTGCCTCCTAAGACATTAATATTAAAAACTGGTAAAATGACAGTGTTTAAAAACAAAACAAAAAAAACTCTACTTCAAATACGCAGCACAGTTAAGATGCTTCTTAGGTTTTCACCTTTGAGGATGGTTCTTATTTTTTATGAAAGCCTGAGAAGACAAATTAAAGAAAGGAAAAGAACTGATTCAGAAATCCTTTCTGAAAAGTTCCCAAATTAGATCATGTAATTAGTACATGAGCATTATAAGCATCGACATTTGGTGGAAACACATTTATGCAAACAAATTCAGTTCACGTGGTTTAAGAACACTGAATGATCTTTAGGAAGGAATGATGCTTGAGGTTTATGTAAGTTTTTGCCATAGATTTAATTCCTGATATTCAATAGTTCTTAAAACAAGATTTCTCACAAGTTACTGTAGAATATCCCCAATGAGAAAATTATTAATGGTAATCATTTAAAATGGCAGAAATAGAATGCTGGTAAATGACTGTTTTGATGTAAGGAATGTATACTCCTGAAGTAACAGTACAGATCCTGTAATTACTTTGTTCTGCATTTTTCTTTGCATAACCTTCCGTGTCTTGCCAGCAATTTCTCTTGCCTTTCAAATATCATTTTGTATTCATAAAGCTTGTGGATTCTGCTGGCAAAAATAACAGGTAAGAAAACAGTTATCAAACAAGTCTGTTCTTCTGCCTCTGCCCCCTTCATATGCAGAAATAGGAGAAAGCAAGGTAAGAAAAACACTGCGCTTGGAGAGAAAAACTATCCCAAATTTACTTTAATTTTGTTAAGTGGGCACTGTTGTTACTGAAAGCTGCTTGCCTAGAAGAACAACTGCTCTTGAGAACTCCTGAGAGCATGTGAAGAAATCTGGAGTTGATTTGTGTAAGAGGGAGGAACAATCTGTTTCACTTCACCAGCATCATGCAGTTGCGATGTTACAACACTCACTTGTTAGAGGAGCTCCGTACAAAAGCTAATGTTTCTTCATGGCTAGAGGTGGGCTCAGGTTCCTTCATCAATTAATTTCTACATGTTATGTGTCTGAAGAACACTTCTGGAAACCAGATTTGCAGAGGATCATAACTATGCCTGTGAGTATGAACTACAAATCAGAACATTATGTACCACTTGAAGATGGAGAAGGGGAACCCATATCACCTATTGTAACTGAGAAAACTTGTAGATCTGCTATGATGATATTATCAGATGATGAACAAACCTGCCCATCTCCTTCTTAATGAAAGAATGCCTTCAGAGAAATTTGTATTAGTACATCTTATGCTAAACCCCTAAACACTTTGCTAGTTGTGGATTCAGCTCTTTGGGCCGTACATCTGCAAGGAACTAGGGGTCTGTCCATCCATCAGAAATGTACATATTTGAATATAGAAGAAATCTGACAAATTTTATACGCTATACCCTAAGCCCTTTGTTGAGACATCATGCAGAAATACCATAAGGATGTATCTCAAACAAATAAAAAAAAAAAACCCCACAAACACCCCAACAACAAAAACCTTTTGTTTCAGTGCCATCCACGGAGGTAACACCTTCCAGTCTGTGGGATAATTCTACTAGACTGATAGGGAAACAGCTAGATTTACCACAGTTTAGGTGAAGAGGCTGACTGCATTTTGAGTGGTGTGATTCAGCTGTAGGAAATATTTTTGGGGGGAAGAAAAAAAAGGTACATTTATGCAGTAATTTCTTTGGAAAAGTCCCAGTGTAAAAAAATTAAGCAGATCCAAGAAAGAACTTCCTTGAAATCATGACTGCACTCCACTGCCTGCAGATAAAATGTGGGAACACTTGAGTCAGCCTTAGGAAAAAGGGGCATTGCTCATTGTTAGTGTTTGCCACAATGGATGAATGTTGAGTGAGTGAACTTGCCTGAAATTTTCTGTGCTTTTTTTTTTTTCATCTTTAGAAATGATAATATATCTAAATTTTATTTAAATACCTTGGATAATAGAAAATACACAAGCATGAAGCAAGTCCTTCAGGTATTAAGGGAATTAGGGAATTCCCTTAAGGGAAGGTTTTTACTGTTGTAGAACGTAACCAGTCTGGTAATCCTGATTTGGTCCCTAGAAACAACCAACTCCACTACT
>NC_034411.1:44505328-44517144 GCF_002078875.1 Numida meleagris | reverse complement strand
CCCCCCCCCAAAAAAAAAAAAAAAAATTAGGATTTTGCATCGAGACCAGAGTTCTGAATCTGTTGTAGGATTCTCTTATTCAGAGAAGTGAGGAATGCACTCCATCCTGGTTTACTCTTGAAGGAAAACATAAGAAGAATGAAGGCCTTGCCTTTAAGAATCCATTGAAATTGTTACTGGTTTACTAGCGTAATTGCTTTTGCGTGTTTTCATCTTCTGGAAGCAGAGGTTACTCTAATAGGTTAGAAAACTGTGGATGCAAATGAGTTTTAGAGGAAGAAAACAGGTAACTAGTTTGTCTTGTATTTTATATAAAGAATGTGAACTAGCTAATGTGTAGGCCTGAAGTCCTGTTGGTCCAGACAAGGCTTTCTGGCTCCTCGCATCAGCCTCTTTCTAAATAAACTTCTGAGGGAGAGGCTTGTCTTCAGTGTCACTCTGCCAGACTGAGGTTTGACTGATGGAAATATCTGTACAATGTGTAGCTTGGGCTTAAATTCTTTCTAAATTTTTCATTTTTAAGTGAAAAATTATTGTTTCAATCACCTGTTGGGTATCACAGACAATTTTGCTGAAGATAGCAAAGTTAATGTTTGAAGCTCACATAAACAGCAACTTGAGAATAAATGAAATAAGGATGGCTTTATTGGATTTAATTACATACAAAACTGAACAACTCTGATATGAAATACAGCAAAAATATATTTGGGCAATGTTTTATGAAATCCAGGCATATTATAATGTCTGCTCCAAAAGTAATGCCTCCCGTTTTATTATGTTGGTCGATGACATCATAGGTGGATGTTGGTGGTATGGTAGTAGAGGTTGAACCTTGCTGACAACATTCTGTTACGTTTTGTCACTGTGTGACAAATGGCAGCCAAGGGGCAGTCTGATAAAATGGTTTCTGACATGGAAGTGCGTATGAAGCAAAGGTGTAGAACCAAATTCCTCCATGTTTAAAAAAAAAAAAAAAAAAGGCACCCACTGACACTTATTAATGCTTGCTGAATGTTTATAGAGACCAAACAGTGGATATGAGCACAGTGAGGCATTTCAGCCTCAGTGAGGTGTTGTGTTTCAGCAGTGGCGGTAGCGACGTGAAAGACCAGTCACATTCTGGACAGCCATGCAGATTTTTAGAAGTGTGGCATGCAGGCTCTTCATCATTGGTGATGAAAATTCCCAGCTAATGGTGAAGACTATGTTGAAAAATAGCATTTTGTAGGTGAGATTTTGCTCTGTTTAACAGTGTTATTGTACTCTTTGCATCTGTTGTATTTTCCATGGAAGTAAATAGGAGGCATTACTTTTGAAGCAACCTATATGTAAACACATAAAACAGAACCTAGACAGAGAAATACTATTGCACTTTAAGAGCTGAGAGTTAACATTCTGCAATTGCTTCAGTAGGTTTTTAAGTGATAACATGAAAGCACACTTTAAGAACTCATGTTCTGGTTCACAATTATGAAAGAAAACTATAGAATTCCTGTCCTGCTTCTGTAAGCAGGGCCTTCTCTACCACAGCTGAGTGTGCATCAGAAGGGGGAAAAAAGGGAGCATAAAGTAGAGATGATTAAGGGTTGAAAAGATGACTCATCTTGACAATGTGGTGTTAAGAGAATTACATTCATATTTCAGTTTTAGTATTTTTTTATGCAATACTTTTCCATCTAAGAATAACTCTTCAATTTGCAATTTTGAGCTTCCTATATTGAAAACAAATTCATATTCTAATTTCTTGCTATGATCTCAGGATAGTCTAGGTATTTAATTAAAAATAGTCTACAGTTTCCAGAAAATTCCCCAATCTCACAATACCTAAAACTCATAAATAATCCTATCATCAAAACAATAGCAGAAAGTTTCATTGTTTGACTTGTAAGCCTACTTACTTACCCGTATCATGTTAAAAGAAAAAAAAAAAGCATGCTTTTTTGCTGCTGATACTGAAAACTGTACAGTACTGAAGCTTTGCTTTTTCATTACTGGAGACACAAATCCAGTTAAGATTTTTCAACAAGCTTTCATTTTTCAATTAACATGTTTTATTTCAAATTTATTCTCAGTTGAAATGAGTTACATTTACAGCTGAGGAAAGCAAAGATGAAACTTTGTTCTTTTCTTTTGTGCTCTGCTGTACAATTTATTTTTCTCCTGGCAACAGATTTTAAATCTTTGCCTCTTTTTTTTTTTTTCATGGGAACTGTTTAGTAAGTGCTGACATTACAGTTGACAACGCTTTGTGTGTTTCTTCCTTTTGCCTGGTTTCTGTGTCTGTGTGTGCAGGCATGCATTCATTAGCGTAATTCCTCAACATTCAACAAGAGTGTATCATAAACCAGAGGAAAAAACCTCATAAATATTTAGATCCTTGCCTACCTTCCAAAACTAAAGTGAAAAAGAGTATTTAGTGAGGACTGTGAGGACTTGGTTTGAGTTAATCTGCATATGAAGTGAAAGAGGGTACAAAAGGATGAAAAGGTGGTGGAAACGAGCATACAAACCCTGTAGTCTCCAGGGGGCCATTCATCTTGTTCTTGTCAATACAATCTCAGTCATAGGGCTTGGCTGGTTTTCGCGCATGACCCAACAGACTAGCTGGGCTAAGGCAAGGTTGCAAAGGATGTGTGTGCTTTCTTCTTAATTTTGTTCTGTCATGTAATTTTTTCCAGAGGAGAGCAAAATCCTTCATGTTTCAGAAGAACGTACACAAATTTCTCCAAATGCATCTCTACTTGTTTGTCATTCACACTGACCTATGAACCTCCCCTTTTTAGTAAAGCGACAGGTAGGTTGTATGAAAAGCCATTCTAGGCAATGTGACGACTAATGAGAAATAGAAAGGTCACATTCTAGCTTAAGCATGTTACATCTATTTGCATATACAGTCACACTGTTTTACAATTTGGACTTAATGCTGTGTACATTTATACATAAAATTCCACTAGCAAATAACATTGAAAAAATTCAAAATTACAGATATAAATAATAGAATGCCAATAAAACTTGATATTTCATTTTTGTAACTGTACAGAGTCACCTGTTTAGGTTGGAAGGCATCTCTTGAGATCATCTAGTCCAACTCCTACAGGGAATTCTCCAATTATTTTAGATGCTTTCTATTTTCAATGTAATTTCTTCATGAACCAAGATAAAATTGATTTTGAAGGATTACATCACTACATACAGTCACTGACAATTTGCAACTATTGTGCTTAGATATCTTTTTCAGCCAAAACAATACAAGGACCGCTAAAATCTGCAATAAGACATGAAAAATGACTTCACACAAAACAAATTGCTTGATCATAAAAAGCCAAATGACAGCAGTTTTTTTGGTATTAAAGTATAAAATAATGTAAGTGAATCTTTAAGTTTCCACATCTATTATCTGAAGATAAAACACAAGAATTACATCAATACTATGTGCAAAACTGGTCAGTTAAATCACAGTTTATTGGTAACGTTCACTTATCTTACTATATTACTAATCTACTATTTTGTACTTGTGATAATTAGTTACCAAATTAATCCTTATAATTCAGTCTCTTAATTAAATTAAGTTCTCAGCTTCTTTTTTTATAATGGTGTTTAACAGACCTCCAGGGAACCCTATTGCTGGAGCAAAATAGTGAACATATCAACATAACATCTCAGGCGTGAGCCTGAGCGTACACTGCCATGGCTCCCTTACTAATCACCTGCTGTCAGTCTGACACGGAGCTCCACCTACTCGGATAGACATCTAATAAGGCACCAAGATCTATCTGTAGCCAGAGGGATAAAACGGAGTTCACCTCTAACCTGTAATTCAGGTGTGTACAAATGTTGAAAGGGGAAAAAAGATCAATTACACCTCTAATGAAAATCAGATGGATGACTATAAATAGTCTACATGGTAGGCAGACCAAGGTAGAGATGTATATATTTGAACTGACTTGCTAAAGGAAAAACATTTTCTCATATGAAATTTGGCCATTTGATCAATTATTTCATGACTTCCTAAAAGTAAGTAGAAACTATCTGGAGATGGAGAAATAACCTTTCTTTCATACTTCAATTATGTAAATACTCAAAAAGTGAAAACTGTCTGTGAAGCTTCCAGACACATATTTTAACAATACCATAAAAGATAATGTTAACACTTAGTGATCATCTTTATTTGCAAACAATAAAATAAATCCTGTAACATAAAACTGCCTATTTGAGAAAGTGGCGTTGACACTTCTAAGTTACAAGAAAAGTTGTAATGTACGTACATGGAAATTTCTCCTATTCAGGATGAACAGGAATGTCTACGCTTGTGAATTGGATCTGCACAAAAGTAAATGGAATATACAGAAAATCTGTTGTTTCTTCTCCTTGTATTTCAGTTATAGAGCAAGCACAAAACACTTCAAGCTAAGATTAATAATAAAAATACTATGAGAATCTGAGAGATTAATAGAATGGTAAAATATAATTTCCAAGCACCTCAAATTCATCTCTAATGACTTCTTCAAATCAGCTTACTCAATTTTGCCCCTATGCTATTAGTGAACTTCTCACAGTAATTCCTTGCACCACTGCCCTTCCCCTCCCCCCCAACTCTGTAGTCTATCCAACACGATGCATTTTTGAATGCAAAATACTAATTGACTTCTAAAAGCCAGAACTAGGAAATGACTGCATTACTTTCAATAGAGTAATTTAGTTCTTGTCAGAATCCCGAAGCCAAACTGCTGTTCAAACTACTCTGAGAGCAAAAATAATTAATAAAAAAAATGTTTCTGCATGCTTACAGTGAGATTCAGCTTGCAGCAGCTGTTTTCGATGTCCTAAAGATGTAAGAAGCATCCAGACAGAGCAGGCTGATGCGATGCAGGATGAAAGAAAATTGACCTTCTGGAGATTTGAGTAGGTACCAAGCAGGACGACACAAGGCAAGTGAATCCTAACCTTTATTGTGTTCATGTTCTTCTAATTAAAAAATACTGTAATTCAGCAGTAAACTCAAATAATGAGATACAGCATTAGCTAAACAAGATCGTGCAATCTTGTGTGAAGCAACTATGCCTTAAAATCAGCTCCAGTAACAGTCAAACTGGAACTTACAATACACTGGTCTACAACTTCCAACAAAGATGGCACAAGCCTTGGGATGCTTTCTGTCTGTATCTGCAAGATCTCAAATCCATATGAGGTACAGTAGCACTGTTATACTTGCCTTTCATCCTCACAACTTGAAGTACTTTGCTAGAAGATGTTTCACAGCTTCTGAAGAGTACAAAACACAGAAATGGGCTACTGGGCACACTGTAACTACTACTAGCTGGTATATTCTAGGAAAGACCTCCTATACTCAATAGTGGGTAGAAGAAGCAAATAGCAGAGTAAACCATCTGCAAACAAAAGCCAGTTAACACTTCCTAAAGTGGGGAGGAAAAAAACCCACAAAAATATGATGAAATTGAAAACAATTTCTGCTGTTTTTTTTTTTTTTAAATGCAAAAATAGCTATGAATAGAGAAAGCAGACTACAAGCTTCTGAATATACTGTAGCATGGAAGGATAACCACCTTGCATGAGAAATCAGTGACACTGTAGCACTGCACTCTGTCCCTTGCTTTGGAGGAACACTGTTGAACTCTAATCTCCAGAAGCATCTAAGGTTCATATTGCCTGGTCCCCCCCTTTCCTCACTCCAGATATGTCTCTTAATTTGCCACCATTAGGTAAATAATAAAGGAATTGCATATAATAACGATTTAATAAATATTAAAGATTTAGGATATATGAAAGTCTGAGTGGAAAAAAAAGATTCTGGTTCTGTCCAATTAGTTGATTATATTTTATTAGAAAACTCAGCCAATACCAATGATTCTTGTTCATTACCAGCCGATTTAAAGTGCAGCGTTTCACTGTAATTCATATAGATGTTTTCTGTCCAGTTAAATATAAGCTTCTTGGGTAAGTACTGCTACTTTTTGTGTACTGAACATTAAGAAGCATAAGTAACACCAGCAATGCTTCAGTTTAAGTCAGTATACATGTACGCTCATATTTCAGACATTAAAAGGAAGAATTTAAATTAATGCATCAGTTGCATTTTAAGCTGTACTTTTAGTAGTAATTGAGATGAATGGTTAATTTAAGTCTATTTACAAAGTTAAGGCTGAAAGCATTTCATTTATATTCAACAATAACCAACATGGTATGGCATTTTACCAGAACATGGGACACCTCAAAAACAGAAGACTTATTCGGTTTATTGTTGACAGGATTGACAGCTCTTCACTACTGTTGTTGCCAAAATAAATATGCTAATTTACTTTTCAATTCTATAGCAAGTGTGAAAACACTCCACGGTGAAAAATAAAAAGACTTTTTATTATGTATCTTAAGCAGAAATGTCTTTCAACATTGTATTTTTAGTTATACACAGCGAATAAAAAAGCTGTTGGTGGCACTATTTTTAAGTAGCTGACTTCATCACTTAATTAAATGTAGAACGCTATTCTGGATAGGTTTAAAGTAGATAGCTAATGTAAATCAGATGATAAAACAGGCATGTATAAAACAAATAATGGCTAAGACATCTTATTATGCTCAATTTCTATATATCTTACTATTGTTGTCTTAACTTGAGCATGTGTTAACTGGGCAGACATATTCAGCGGTGGTCTTTTCAGCGCCTCCACAGAGTTAGGCAGCACATATTCACCACTGCTCTCACCTCTGTAATCCATGGCACAGGCAGTAGGCAACGTGCTGTTTCCACAGACAAGTTCTCCAGAAGGGAGAAACCAGAAACCATTTGAAATTCTCCCCACTGAAACCTGCTGTTATATAGCTACAGTAGTACTTCTGTGGCTTTACAGATGGAAAAAACCAGAATACCTACCACTCTAACTAAACCTATAGGACTGCAGATGCGAGTGGAAGCATTAGAAGTGTATGTACTGTATTTCAAGAAATTCTTCGACTTCTTTTAATGAACTAGTAAGAATATTGATTACCCAAACACCAAAATGCACAAACAAATGCAAGTGTTTGCAAGTTAGAAGACATAGGGAAGTTTGAGGTTAGAGGCAAAAAAACCCCACGTTTTAAATGTGCATGATTCAAATACATTCTGTGAAGAACTGTATTTTTCCCTCTGGCTTTTAAATTTAAGTGCTGTTAAGAACAAGAAACAAAGTAGGTAAATTTTATTTTCAGTATAGTATCTCAATTTTGCTTTCTCTACATCATTTTCTCTATGCTTCCTGAGATTTTCTTTCTTTCCCTCCTTCTCCCTGTTTTCTGCCTTTCTTAGCAACATTACACTAGAAGGGGCATATGAGAAACATCATTTTCATCTCGTACTGAAGAGTGTGAAATGAATCCATTGCAAACCCTAGTTCTCTAAGGCACAGAGATTTTTCAGGAGCCTAGCAGAACTACCACCCTCTCTAGGTACAGACATATTTGCTCAGTGCTAGAACTCTCATCTTTTCTGAAGAAAAGTCCATGCATCAGGACATAAAGAAACAGTACGTACAAGCATTACATATCAATGGAAATCATCTGCTTAGACTGAAATACAATAGGTGATCTAGGTAACGTCGAACACTGATGCAACACATCCTCTGATGTACTGATGTGTATCTTTGTCATGCATAACCACGACTGCTTGGTACTTATGGTGAAGCCCAACACAGGGATAGCCATCCCTTTACTAACTATTGAGAGTTAAATAAAATGATTAATACTTTACAAAACAGAATTTAAGCCCATCCACCCTATCCATGTGAGATGCAGCAACACAAGGAATATACCTTACCAAGAAAACTGATCAGATTTAGGTCAGAAATAGAAAATACTTTGTTTACTTTAGCATTTTCAGTTCTCCCAAGCTTTATGACTCTATAATTAATAGATGGAGGAATAGGGAAAATGCAGCTCTTTCTATTCTTGTATAATTGCACTGATCACAAGGATTTCTCTCTTCTTCTGTCTCCTTTATTCCAACCTGAAAGATACTGTGGGTCAGTGCACCCTTCTTACACAGCTGTTATGCGGCTTAGAGTACCTTAAGTATGGAAGATACAAAAAAAGGCTCCTTCCTGCCTAAGGTGTGCTTAAAACCTCTATCTTCCACTCCTACAGCAAATGCTCAGTGGTGATAGTGAACAAAAATGAGGTGCGGAGATTACCCAAATGTGTTCTGATTGATCTTACTGTGCTTAACAGCTGAAGCTTGTGCTAGGATTTAAACCAAAGTCAGAGCATCTTTTCAAGTCTGCTGTGTCAGGAAAACATTCAAACTGCAATGAAGCATCCAGTTCCATAGATAGGATACATCTGGCATAGAGTGTGGACAGGTAAGATTTTAGCATAAATATTTAAAGAACTTGAAGTGGTCAGTGGAACAAACTTACATACTTTTTGGGGGGGGGATTTCTGTGCTTTCTACTTACTACTTCAATGCGCTACTATGGCTTCTGTTTGAAAAGTTAGCTGTCAGTTTGGCTTAATGTCAAAGGAAATAGCTTTTCAACAGTTGTCAGACATCACAGAATCTCAGTATTGTTAATGTTCTTGATATATTTAGTCCGGCTCTAGACATTACTCTGTTCATATTTTAGTCACCTTCTAGAGGTGAGTGAATGTCAGCAGTCCATCTGGTAGTGGCCACATCTGCTGCATCACAGTTACAGCTGCTACCGTCTTGTACACTGTGAATGAATTGACAACAGTCCTGGAGTAGTATTTTTCCTCGTGTGACTGTAATGGGTTAAGGGAAGAACTGCTTCCTTTCCTAAAGCAGGGTAATATAGCAAGTTGTTACCTTCCTGTTATGGAAAGCATTTCAGAAAGCTGATGACATCCAACTGTATATGCCTATGAGTAAGTCAACAGAGACGCTTTAACTAAAAGAATGTTTCCCAGTAGTCATCAACCTTCAGCACTCCTACTTCCCAAGCTGCTATCAGATACGAACACTATAGCGGTAATTGAATTTGCTTTTTATGATCGGTGCAAGGCCTTTACTGCCATAGACAGAGGCTGCTGCTGGCATTATCATATTTTTTCTTATTTCAAGATTAGATTAATGCAATAAAACTTCACCTTTAAAAATAAGCTCCTGGAGAATACTACAGCTTATACGATACAAGAAAGACTACCTAGATAAAATGCAGGAGTTAAAGATAAGGACTTCTGCTTGTGTTCAGACAGAAACTAAGGAGTTAGTTAGTTACCTAAAGAACCTTGACAAGCCATAGGACCTGTTTAATGTCCAACAAACAAACAAAATACATGCCCACCCCCACCAATACTACACAATCTCCCTCCCAACCCACAAGCCCAGTTTACCCAGCCCTGCCCCCTCCATATTTCTTCCCCCCTGGAAAAACTCCAAAGTTCAATACAAAGCAGTATTTCTGCTTCCTCCGCAGATCAGGTTGCAGGCAGGCCAGTCTTCTTGGGAGCTATACCTTCATATAGCTCTTGAAGCAGAACTCATTCAACCTTCATCTCCCACGCACTCTTAATCCTCCTTTCCTGGAAGTGTAGGAAGGTGAAGGAAGAAAAATACAAGGCATGCAGAGAGGCTTTTACGCAGATTTTCTGTTTTTGCAGTATACTTGATGAAGAAAGATGTCATACTGATTTGCTTATTTAAAACTAATAGTGCGTTATCTACATTTTGTCACAGCATTCACAGCTTTTCCAAGGGCATTTTTCCAATGATTTAAATTCAGTCTTGAGGCACTCATGACAAAATAAAAGATGAGAGTTTTTCCCTAAGTCATTTATCCTTAATTACATAGGCAGCCTCAGCATGCAGCTCTGCCTCCATTTTTGTACTGTTCAGATTAGGAAAACAATTCAGATTAACACATGACAAAGCAGAGCATGAATTTGCATCGAAATGCACGAGTGACCCCAGTAACTGCTGGTGTGCAACATCTTATTCACCAGTAAATAGATGGAAAATAGCTTAGTATAAGATGTATTGTTCTCAGTACGCAAGACAACAGCTAGTTACTGCATATCTCGTGTTGGTATTTCTTACCTTATATTGTGTGCTTGCTTCACCTGCTCATATCCAAGCAGTGGAAGCACTTTATGTGCAGAAAGCAATAACGAAGCGGTATGGGAACAGCTGCACCGTATCTTCTGAAAAAAGTCTCCATATGCTATTTTTACTGTGAAAATTGGTAGTCCAGAATAATAATTCTGACATTATCTAAGTTCATCTAATTGTAAGATGCAGCCTGCAGTCTGACACTGATGGCCTCAATCAGATCAGAGCATTCAGAGAACAGTTTTCCCAAGGTTTTGTGCACTGGTCAAAAATTAGCAGATGAATAAATGGCTACAAAAATGCACCACCCTTCAGGCTGATCCATAATAAGCCTAAGGGGATGACAGTTTAGTTCGGCACGTAAGGTTTGGTTTTGCTCATCATGCTTTCAAAATAAGAGAGGAACTGGGCAAATACAATCTTGTTATTAAATAGAAGCAGCACCGTCTCATCATCCATAGCCATGCTGCAGTGTGCTCTGGGCATGCAACAGAGGGACCAGCGACCCACGTTTAAAGAAAGCAAAACAAAACAGTGGTCCACAAAGTTGCTACTCTCTTTGATAATAAAGATGATAAAAAATGATGGAAGCAATAAGTCTTATCTTACATAAACCATTGAATTTTACTTTACATAAACCAAACCCGGAAGTGAAATACAAATTACTGTGTCTAGATAAAGAGGTCTACGTGTTTAAATGAGAATGATCCAACAGACGCTGGAAGGACTGCAGTCACCCAAGGCGTTCTTACAACGATGGGAACTACACTGTCTCTACGTTTTTGCCAACGCTTTGTCTCGGGAAACGCAGGACAGCAGCTCGGCAGCACCCAGTAACGCCACACGCCCGTCAGGAAGGCATCGCGGCGGTGCTTTCGCTGCTGGAAGCACTATTCACCCTGACTAACCCAGCGCTTTAATCTTCTTCAAATGCCGCGCAGCACGCATGGAAACACAGTCGAATTCTTAGGAGTTTCAAGCAGTATCTCCACTTTTACGCTCTCAGCAGGGGCGACCGCTTCCAGCCGGCTAAACGAAGCGTGAAGCGGTTTTCACTGCGCTTTACGACCGCTTACTGCACATCGCCTCAGCGCCCAGCGACGGCCTCGCAGAGAAGCGGCGCGCGCAGAACCCCGCGCTCGGCCGCGCCGCCCCCGCGACAGGCGGAGAGGGCCGGGGTCCCCTCTGCGGCCCCGGACGCCGCAGGCGGACATTAAACGGCTCCAACGGCGAGAGGACGGCGGTCCGGCAGAGGAACCGAAGAGGAGGGTGGCTCACGCTCCAGCCCCTTCCTCTCGCCCTCCCCCCGAGGCCGGGAGCCCACCCCCTCGCGCCGTCCCATACCTCAGCCCGCGCCGCTCCCCGCTCCAGCCGCGCGGCCGCTTTAAGGATTACAAACCGCTTCCCGCGCCGCGCCGCCGCGCGCACCGCCCCCGACCCCGGAGGCGCATGCGCGGCGCTGCTAAACACCTCCCTCCCGCCGCAGCTCCGTTTACTTCTCTCACGGCGCGAGACGGCGGCGGCGCGAAGCGCAGTTGTTGACGCCGGGCGCGCGCGCGTCGCGCTGGGGCTCTCCCCGCCCCCGAGGTGCACGTGACGCAGCGCAGCTCCGGCCCTCCCCGCCGGCAGAGCGGGCGCAGCGTCGCGACTTTGTTTGGAAGAGTTCCGTGCGCGCGTGCTTCCACGGGGCGAGCCGGCGGGGCCGCGGGGCGCGCAGGCTCCGAGAGGGAGCGGCCGACAGCGGCCCCGCCCTCCG